>NC_041375.1:15386040-15478540 GCF_900634415.1 Cottoperca gobio | reverse complement strand
TATCTTCCATATTCTTTTTTATGTTGTCAACACTTGACACTCTGACCTTTTTTTTTCTTCATTTAATTGCTTTAATAGTTGTTTGCTTATTTATTTATTTGCTTATTTATTTTCCTTTCTCTCGCTCCCTCTCTAAAACTCCGCCATAATATTCTCAAAGTACATATAAACTGTCAGGGCTTTGATTTAGAAGCTCTGGCAACTGATGTTACCGCTGTGGAGGCTATTCAAGGTGTCTGGTGAGCCAAAGAAAGCCTTCTCTGAAAGTCATCTTTTCATATTTATTTTTAGCACAATTACCAAATGTGCTAATTATCTATCTCTAGCATCAGAGGAGGTTGGGCAAGACCGGGCGATTAATGATGGCTTAGATAACATCTTGAACTCTAAAGATGCTGCAGGTATGATAGGAGTATTTTAGGCAAAGCGGTGATCACTCTTTCTACTTATTATGGTATGTGCAGTATAATAAACACAGTGAGCAATGTGAACAGAATGAGCTACAAGTCCTGCAAAATTTACAGTAGCTTATCTTTACATAAAACCCATCACCTCCTTAAAATCTAATGCAATCTGGAAACCATGTTCTGTTAACCCTCTGTACTGCTGTCACTCCTTTCTTACTTCACTGAATGGTTATTTGCAAGGGAAATGAGGAAAATATGGGCTTTATTAAATGTCTGCAGCCTCGCTACAGGAGACCGCCTAATTGCTGCCTGAGACATACAGCAATTTCCACCCAATTTATTCTTGGCAGGCATAGTGTACTGTATAAGGCACTCTTTGCTGCATGCCCACAATGCCAGGTAGACCTGCCATTTTCTCTTAGCTGATTAGGCCATCACTGTACAATGCGCAATTGTCACGGAGCGTGTTTGAACCCAAATTCAGCAGACAGGTAACCAATAACAGTTTATAATGACGTTTAATGTCAGAGCTTAGCAGGTACTGAGCAGGACAGATAATGAGCACAAGTACAAAAGTCCAAGCAGACGAACCAGTAGGCGTCACTAGATCTTCTTGACTGTCACCAAAATACAACTGTAAGAGCAAAATGCCTAGTGAAGAAGTGACCACCCACTGGGCTTTGTCTAACTCTTTGCCCCGACGGACAGAAGGCCTATGTGTGTGTGTGTGTGTGTGTGTGTGTGTGTGTGTGTGTGTGTGTGTGTGTGTGTGTGTGTGTGTGTGTGTGTGTGTGTGTGTGTGTGTGTGTGTGTGTGTGTGGACAGATAGTTATGACAGATTTGCCGTTGCAGCTGGTTGCTAGTTATTTATGACTCTGCATAAGAGAACAAAAGGCACTTTACTGTTGTACTGCAGTGCTATGTAACTACTAAGCAGCACAAAGGAAGAAAAAGCTTTTTCAGCAGGATGATATCACACAGGTTAGGGTTACAATAAAAGGAAATTAGACAAATTTGATACTTTGTACTCAATGATAGGACAGGAAAATAAAAAAATAATTTTCCACAGCAGATCTAAATGCTGAGCTGAATTTGATTAGGCAACAACTTGGCTTTGGCCAGGATGTTATCATAACAGCTGAGGAAGTTAGTTTTTTTTAAGGATTAACATAACTAAGGCAGTTGGTCCTAAAATATTACCGTATCTGGTAGGGTACTGAAGGAGTGTATGAAAGAGGTACATGGAAGATTTGTTTACAGTAACTTGTTTCAAATGTCCCCAGAACCTGGAAATCTTCACTTATAGCCTGTCCCAAAAAACATCAGAACCACAGGCTTGAAATGATTACCATCCAGTAGCTTTAACTTTTATTGTAATGAAAAGTCTTGAGAGAATAGTGTTAGATCATGTTCTCCGTCAGGCCCAAAACCAACTTGACCCACTCGGCTATTATTTCCAGTATTGGAGCCCCACAACTGTATCTCTCCAGTTCTATTTACTCTCTATACAAATGAATGGAGGTCTAACTTATCTGATGTTGAATTTGATTGTTGGTTTTGCGGACTGAAGATGAAACAAAGTATCGTAGATGTGTGGATGAGTCCGTTGACTGGTGTCGCGCTAGTTTTCTTCAGCTAAATACCAAGAAAACTAAGGAAATGATTTTTGATTTCAGAGCGAGCAGAAACACACACCAACAATTAGTTATTGATGGTGACTGTAATGAAGTTGGAAATGTAAATGAATATCTAGGGAGAGAAATGAATGAAAAATGGTAATAGACTTAAATATACAGTAGGTGTCATTAGGATAGGATTGCAACGATTCTACTTCATGTGGCAACTTCGACAGTTTGGAGTGGATAGACATGTAGAGAGTATTGTGGAGTTACTTTCGGATTTATTGGCTGGTATTTTTCACTGTCTGCAGTTAATAAGAACAAACTTAATAACGTTGTGAATACGTAGGCAAGATTGAAGGTCAACAATAACTCAGTGTGACACTGCTTTGTGAGTCCCAAGTGGTGAGTTAAAGTGCAGGAAATCCTCACTGATGTATCACACCCTCTGTATTGTGGCTAGGCCCTAAGAGTTGTTACTACAGGACGGAGGTACAGGGTGCTGTCTTCCTTTATACTTTCCAGTAAAGCTCTGTTCATGTAAACAAATCTGGGTGATATGAGGTGTGCGACATCTTGTTGTATTGAATTCCTGATTGTTGGAGATGTTGTAGTGGAGCACTTTGTATATGTCTTGTAGTTGTAATGTGATTTTGTTGTGGTTGTATTTGTCTGGCAGTTGCCGCAGACACAAAGAAGGACAGAATACATAAACTAACAAACTAACTCCTCCTGCTCGGCCCCCTCCTCTGTGATGTGTTTAAAATGAAACGTTGCCATTATGCAGCTGTCCTCTCAAAGCTCAAAGCTATGCTATGTCTCCAAGGTGACAACACATTTACATTGTAGCCATGGACACCACATCTATCCCCCTGTGCATGGCATTCAGTGACTTGCACATCAAAGAGGCATCACTCATGATGATGTCGGATGAGCTTAACTATGTATTTCACAAACCCAGCAAAAATGCAATGACAGCATCTCATGCAACAGGAAGATATAAAGTCACAGCACAAGTCAGAAAAGATGCTGACTGACAGAGAAATCAATGTGTATCAATTGCTTGGTCATTGGGTGCAGGGCATGAGGTGAATGACAAGCATGTCCTTTGGCCTAATGATAGATATTCCCAGCGAGGTCATCACAGTCGCTCCCCGTCCTGTTGCAGGTCTGGATTGGTATTATTGAGCTCGGGCCCTCCAGCTTTCTGGAGTGCTATATTTCAAGTAATTGAGTTGTGGGATGCCAGAGTTGAGGTACAAAGTGTGCATGTATATGTGTGTATAAGAGTTTCAGTGTGTATGTGAGTGTGAGTGTGTAATAGATGTTTTGACTGGCTTGTCAAACGTAATTGAGTCGTAGGTAGGAGAGAGTGAACTTGCCAGCTGTCAGTCTCTTATAAGCTGAATCCATCAGAATGCAGCACTCCCTATAACCTAAAGAGACAACTGTGTCTGTGTGTGTGTGTGTGTGTGTGTGTGTGTGTGTGTGTGTGTGTGTGTGTGCGTGCGTGCGTGCGTGCATGCGTGCGTGCGTGCGTGCGTTCGTGTGTGCGTGCGCATGCATGCCTGCCATGCAATATATATACTACACCTTTTAACAGACAGGGTTGCAGCTATTGAAAAGGCCACAGCACTATGATTCTGTGCCACAAGCTTCTTCTTCTTCTTCTTCTTCTTCTTCTTCTTCTTCTTCTTCTTCTTCTTCTTCTTCTTCTTCTTCTTCTTCTTCTTCTTTTACAACAGAATGTGAATAACAGATGGAGTTTGAACACGGACATAATCTTAAAGTCAATCTGTTCAAATTGAAAAAATACAGTCTTTCATCCTCATTTCTCATTTAGTTCAAATAAACCATTTTCCATTTAATGGCCATATTCCAAGTGAATTCTTACATAAAATTGAGTTATGAGAGTGTTTTGGTGTTTTGCCAACAGAAATGAAAATGAATGAACATCTGCACATATGCCAACACATGTTATGTTGCTCCTTATTGTGCAAAATGTTTAAAAAAAAACAATATGCCTGAATATTAAATCCTGCAGTTTGTCTGGTGGATTGTCCACAGGCCAACCACAAATTCAAGATGTGCTTCTTTCTATTGAGATAACAATGTGTGCCCTTACTTACAGTATAACCTGTTGCCATACACATGTCATTGTATATCTTATACAGTGTGATCTTATCGTAAATACCTCCTCTAAAGAAGCGCAGCAAACATATCTGCATCTGCATTTGTGCTGCAGCAATACAGCTCATTATTGCTAGTGTCAGCATTTCTGCCCCAACAGTAATTAATATACATTAACCACATGTTTTCACACACAGACTATATTTTAGGTGACATCATTTTTGGTAGCCTATGAAGTTTTTATCCAGAGGAATAGAACCTGCTCTATATGGCGTTTTGATGCTGACTTCAATGCCACAGAATCAAATTAACGAACCTCAAGGACAGAGCTGAACAGCCAACAGCTGTGTTAGTCTGCACATAACATGTCTGTCTTCTCCAAGGTCACACTGAGTGAGCAAGATGTTAACTCCCATCAATACCAATAGTCAACCTGGGAATAGGGAAAAACATCAACATACTATATTTAAGGGTGTGTTTAACAAGCCTTTTGCTCCATGATCCCAAAGTCTTGTTGTAGTCTTGTCTCCTTCCGATGAGTTTGATTGATCATCACATGAATGTAGGAACCGAGATTTCTGCCCTTGCTGTCCTTTTATCGAGGGACATTTCTCTCAGCACCCCACCTGTCAGTGGAGTGTTATGGCTGTCACATTTACAATTTGACCCAGTTTTGAATGTTCAATGTGTCAATTCTGACTCCACCAATCCATAAAAAAACATGTCTTCTCCGTCTGTTGTTGAGATCAAAGCAGCAAGGTAACATATTCTGTCAAGTTAAACTTTATTTAAGGATCATGATTTAGGAAAGTAAATTATTACAACAGTCTTACCTTTGAGAAGCTCTTTTCCTGGGAATCTATTTTTTTAGTGTCCAGTGATGATTCTTGTAGACCTACATCAACATCAACAAAACACTCCAACTACCTGCATTAGCTATATGTCATGCATGAATGATAGCTACAATCTCTGTCTATTTGTGTGCTAAAACACAGCATTGCTTATTCACATTACAGTCCACTAGCTTTAATTTGGGGATTTTATTTTTAATCTGTAAATTGAACCTTCACTTAATGAAATTTCTGGATAATATTCTTTCTAAGAGCACCACCTGGTGGGCAAACATCGAATAGTACATGCAATGGTGATTACTCAATTTAAGATCAGATCACTGTTTTTAACACGTGCATGACACAACACTATAGATATTATATCATTTATATTAGACATTAGTAGTGGTTGCTACTCGCTCTATTACAGCATTTCAAAACGATGTAAAACTGTTTAAAAGAAAGAGTGCTGACCATATTTTCTGCGAAATAATTATTGAGACATTTCTGTTCTCTGAGTACATTTTGACTCGAGATTATTGTGGAGGGAACACATTAACTGTAGAAACTCTACAATCTACAAAAGCTTTACTGGCACAAGGAGATGTGATCTGGGAACGACGCTCTTAGAACTTCCCTTTTGTGTTCCCTACAAGTTGAGACAAGAGAAATGCCACTGTGTTGTCACAGAACAGAAAATAGCTACTACTCAACTATTGGATGAATTTGAGAAGACATGGTGATAATCAACAAACCAAATAAGTGCTACGGTTTTGCTAAGAAAGAGAAATTCACTAACATCAATGTAAATTTGGCTGGACATGAGTACACCAGCAAGACATTTGAGAGTATATGTGTATACTGTGATATGCCCGATAATCCCTCTGTAGTTACTTGGTCGATTTGGAATTGCTTCAAATTTAGGCTAGAAATAGAAGGGAAGATTAGTCAGTGAGATGTATAGTTATAAGGAATGTACATGCTAAGTGCAAGTTTTAACTCATGGGTTAAATATCCAATAACAGACAATACAGGTTCTTCAGTGTCAGTTCCTATCCACGGAGTTGTAATGTGCAAATGAACTTAAAATATCTTACATGTGTATGCTATGTTGAATTGAATGCAGCTGTGATGGCTTTCAAATGGGTTGAACAAATCAAACCAAACAAAGTCCTGGAGTGACTCAGCTCTGTTCAGGTGAATCCAGAAATCAACTTAGCCTACTATTCAAAATATATGCAACACAGTCTACTCTAGAGTAATACAACAGGCACTGAGGTCACATTTATTTAATTATATCTTGCTCATACGGGCACTCTGAGTAATGAGAGTGGACAAACTATCCGAACAAGCTGTTAAAAAAGAAATTCATATTGACCTTTAAAAATCAGAGGGAAAAAATGCCATTTTATGGAAGGAAATGAATAAAGAGTGATACCGAAATACATTTACATTAAATTCAAAGTAAAGTAAGTATTAAGAGAAATAGGGGAGGAAATTAAAAAAAGGAGGTAGCCTAATAATAACTATACTAAGAATAGGACGGCGTGCTCAGCATCCAACCGCTCTTTGTGAACATTGTCAGGATCCTGGAGTTTACTGGAATATTGTGGACAATGAGTGGACAAGGCAGAGGATGTTTATTCAGACTGATGGTGAAAGAACTGACAAACCAGACACTGTAGGAGTTAACTAATTCCAGAAGATGGCAGTAATGATACACTTATACTAGCTGTTGTTAAACATCAGAGAAGAAGAAGAGGAAAAGGAGGAAGAAGAAGAAGAAGAAGGAACCTTTCTAGTGCTGAGTCCAGCCAACACGGAACTCATGAAGGCGACACTGGTAATGCTAACCAGCTGTGTAGCTAGTCTCGCCGGGTGCTTAGTGACAGTTATTCACCTTGCTCTCTCACCAGTTAACTTTCACTGTAATTTACTTCACAGCTACATGACAGCGACTTTGCTGTCTATGTGTCACTGTTTAGTGAAATATTCATGCTGCTGAGGCGCTAAAAATGAGAGAAGGGTGAGTATGTGGCTACTTTGCTAACCATTGAAGAGATGGGTGGCTAAAATAAAACGCTTTTAACAGTGCTGATAGCACTAGCCGCTGTTGGAGCTGCCAAGGGATAGGTTAGCGTGATAGTTAGCATGCTTCTTACGGAGCTAACTCGCAGCTAAGCTAGCTAGCGTACATTTTGATAGGCTTTAGTTCGGTTTTATGGTCAGTCACTTTAAAGCTTGGTATATCGCCATCTCAGAAGCCGCTCGCTATGACAGTCCAGAAATTGATAGCTTCGCGATAGCTGTCTGTAACGATACACTTTAGTTATGGTAGCTGGCTAACGTGAATTGTCCAAGCCCTCTTAACGTTAGTCTTTGCTAACTGTACATCTCAGGCTGGTAGCAGCTGTCTTTTTATAATATTTATAAATGTACCCTCAGTTTGTATCCAACGATATTAACGATGATTTTACGTATTCCCATCGGTGGTCTCTGCCCACACCTGATTAGGTAAAATGAGGGTTTTCAGGTCATTGAGAGTTGGTGCCCACCACCCCTTGAATTGACTAAACACACATAATACAGCTAAACGTTTAGGCTTGTAACAAACTAAAAGACGAGTTATGGTTGGGACTTTTGCCACGAACCTTATTCAGTACATCCACTGATTGGATGACAATTTTGATAATCAATCATTTTTGTCAAAAATAGAGGTTACCAGGTATTTAATGGTTTCAGATACTCAAATGTGAACATTTGTTGTTCTTCCTCTTACTGACATCCTTGTACACTGCGTTTTTGCATGGTTAGATTAGATAGATACTTTATTGATCCCGAGGGAAATTTAGGATTAAGATTAAGGCTCTGATGGGCATGTGTCATTACTTTATATTGAATAACCACAAACAAATTGAATTCATAATGAGCTTAATGTGCATTAGTATGTACTGAAGCTGGCCAGATGTTCTGTGTCTAGTGTATTTTTTAAATATGCAATTTATGTTCTTAGTCAGAACAAGAAAAAGTCAGAATATACTTTGTTTATAGATAATTGTAGATACAACTAAACTAAAGATGTTTTTTCTAAATACTTTCCTTGATCATGTACATTTTATATTCAACCACTTTCACTTCTCTCCCTTGTACTCTTTCTTTGCTCCTCTGTCTTTGCAGAGTGTGTGTCAAGTGACTCAGCTCTTGTGTCGCCATGGAGAAGCCCTGGAGGCTGTGGGGGGCCGTGGAGTGTTGTACCCTGACTCTGGCCTCCTGGTCCTGGGGTGCTTGTCGAGTCTCACTTTTGGCCCTCATCCTCACCTTCCATCTCTATGGAGGATTCTTTCTCCTAGCTCTTATCCTAGCATCGGTGGCCAGCATCCTCTACAAGTTTCAGGATGTGCTCCTCTACTTCCCTGACCAGCCCTCCTCCTCTCGCCTTTATGTTCCCATGCCAACAGGAATCCCTCATGAGAATGTGTACATTCGCACCAAGGACGGTGTGAAGCTTAACCTCATCCTCCTTCGCTACACAGGAGGCGACATGCCTCCTGGGGTCACCCCTGGAAATCAAAGCAGCCCTGCTTCCTCTGCTCCACCTACCATCCTTTATTTCCATGGTAATGCAGGTAATATTGGTCACAGGGTGCCAAATGCCCTGCTCATGCTGGTCAATCTGAAAGCCAACGTGGTGCTTGTGGACTACCGTGGCTATGGAAAGAGTGAGGGTGAGCCCTGTGAGGATGGGCTGTACTTGGATGCAGAGGCCACACTCGACTATGTCATGACCCGTCCTGATCTGGACAAGACTAAGGTGGTACTATTTGGCCGCTCACTGGGGGGCGCTGTGGCTGTGCGCTTGGCGTCCGTCAACCCTCACCGCGTAGCAGCCATTATTGTTGAAAACACCTTCCTCAGCATCCCCCACATGGCATCGACACTCTTCTCCTTCCTGCCCATGCGCCTGCTTCCCTTGTGGTGCTATAGGAATCAGTTCCTGTCCTATCGACAGATGGCGGTGTGCCGCATGCCCTCGCTGTTTGTGTCTGGTCTGTCGGACCAGCTCATCCCACCAGTCATGATGAAACAACTGTATGAGCTGTCTCCTGCGCGGACTAAACGCCTGGCTATCTTTCCAGAGGGCACACACAATGACACGTGGCAGTGTCAGGGCTACTTTGCTGCTTTGGAGCAGTTCATGAAAGACCTGATGAAGAGCCACGCCCATGAGGAGAGTGCTCAGCCCTCATCGAGTGTAACTATCATCTGAAATACATTTCAGGGATTGAGTGTTGACTACAGATTATGGGCTGGAGGAAGTGACGGCTGTCACGGGAATGAATTGGATGTACTTTATTGATTTTTGAAAAGAATGTACATTTTTATGCTTGTCTTTGTTTCATTTCTCTCTCTCTCTCTACCTTTTCACTTTCTGCAAATGTAACATATTTGATCAAATGATTTGATTTTCAAGGTTTTAAGAGGGTAACAATGCCCTTGTGGGTTATTTTGTGTTTCAGCTATGAATGCATGTATTTATGACCTTTTAAATGAATGAAGCCAGAGCATACATGCCCACACTGCAAGTAATGTCACAACCACAAAAGATTTGTTGTAATGGGTCTACTGAAATGAATTAAATTACTGAAACAATTGCTAATAACATGACCATATAAGGATCTGCAATATTACAGTGAAAAGTAATTACTACTCGAATTTAAAATTGCACTTCTTCTGATATAAAAAATGAAACACTGATAATATGTAGGTCTATACTGTATATATCTTTGTTAATACATTGCACCATGTTCTGTTCTGTAGGCTAACATCTTCTGAGCAATACTTTGAGGAGCATAAGAAGGATTTCTTTTTCTCTCTCCTTTTGGTGAGGAACATTAATATTTAGAGTCCTTGCATCAGCTAGGCATGACATGACATTGTAGTGATAAATATTTATATATACCCTTGAAAAATTTGTCTGGCACAATAGCATAAAAAAACAACTTGTGCTGTAGATTAATTATATTCATTGTTGAGTGCAGAGATAGTGTTCAGCGGGATGACGTTGATACGTTTGTTACTTCTCCCTGTTAAAAAAAGACATTATCTTATTTCCTGTCAAACTACTTCTGTTTCAGTGCGATTTGGATAAGCTACAAAATCTTCCTATCGTGTCCTGTTAAAACACAACAAGCATACAGGATGGTATTTACTCTTAAATGAGATCAAGATCCTATTAAGCAACTTTGGCTCCTTTAGTTTGGTAAGGAGCATTTGATCTGTGTGTGGTTTGTTATTGAAGGATGGGTGAAGATTTCTTCAAATCTCTTCGTACAACACTACAAAGCCTCTCCGTATGTACATTAAAATGTTATCGGTTGCTGTAATCCTCCTGTCCATACTCATCTTGACCAGATGCATTTCTTGCGTAAACCCAAGATAATCCAAGAAGAGATGGGCGACAAAATACAGATCTCTTTTTATGCAAAGAAAAGTATTCCAAAGTGGAGCAGAAGCTAATATGAGGTCAGTGTCAGAGTCTAGTGATTTAAAAAAAAAAAAAAAATGTGTCACTTTTCCTTCACCTACAACAAGAAAACACAGTCTGGCAAATTCCAAAAAAAGATGTTGTGTAGATGAAGACACTTATTTTGTCCCCCATCTCTTGTACTCTAAGCACACTAGAAATGGATTTCTTAATGGCCAGTATGGACAGGAGGAACAATTACTCGGTCAAAATACATGGCGTGTTAGTATTGTATCAAAAATAGTCCTGAAAAAATCTAAGCCTATCCTTTAACAACTAAAAATAAATTGAGCATTTTTAATCAAATGTTGTGATTATTTGTTTGCTATTATTAGCATCATGATGGTTAATTGGAGGATTTTAGGTTCTCGTCTCATCCCATGCGTATGTGGCTTTACTCTCTTGGAGGGCTTTTAATGAGCTAATTAACCTTTCCTGCATGTCTTCCAGGGGAAGAAGAGCCTGACGATTAGCACACTGCTATCTGCTCTTGCTTTCCAAATGCAGCCTGCTGCACTGCAGTGGTAGTAAAGCCATATTTGATACTGTTTCTAAACAGTATGCTAAACAAAACTTAACAATCATCAAAAAAACAAATTTGTGTCAATGTGAACGTGAAAAATGGTCTAAAGGCTACTATGAATGTAAATTGTGGTCTTAACAAGTGTGCTTTTACAAGAAACAATGTATAGATGGTCTCTTTTCTCCCTTTTTTGTGTGACTTTCCGCCACCAGTGGCAAAAAAAACAGTTTCAGACATGTTTGTATTTATAACAAATCCATAAACAGAGTTAGATTTATCCCATCATATGTTGTAGAACACGTTATGCAATCTGAATTCAACTCATTAATTCCACAAGCTTCGTTTTACACACTTCTGCTGTTAGTTTGCATTGCGCCATCTCTTCATTCAAGAAAGGATCTAGGAACTTGTCATCATTTACTTGATTATTGTTTTGGTGGCTGGCCGAAAGCAAATTAATACGAACTAGAATAATGGGCTTTTATTTTAGCCAAATGTATTGTTGCTGTCCAAGTTGATGACAAGAAATGGAATCAAACTGAATGTCTCTTCATTAGTTTTTTTAATAAAGAAAATAATTTGCCAGGTTTTCTGCAAATGCACTTTGTAACATATTGTTCATATGATTGCTAAACGTGGAATGAATGCTGTTGAAAGTGTTGGCATAATTTTGCATTTGCAATCTGTCATGTGATTTACATTTCAGTTCTGTAATGGACCTGCACAGTGTTGATTTGTGGACATCTACCATGACTTACAGTGACTCAACATTGATGGGGTATCTGAATAGTTCATCTTTATAAAGCAGTCAGTTTGAGGTATTTTCCATTTTACTTATGGTTTTTTTTCTATTTCCAAACAATGTCGACACAACTTTTTTTGTAAGTACACATTTTCACTTTCTATTTTCTGTACTGTAACATGCAATAAATTGATACATTCAAATGCATTGTCTTTGTTTTTGTTGTAAACAAGATTTTTTAAATGTAGAAGTTCCAAATTCATTTAGGTAACCACTTCACTTTTTTTATTCTGGGAATCGCACTTTGTTTTTTCAATACAGTTGTGTTGCCGCTCTAAGTTGAAGTAATTTTTATACTTCCTTCTTTCAGTACATGTTGGCTCCATTTCAAAAGTCAAATTTTCAGTTGTCAAATTCAAACGTGTTATTAATAATGTCTATATCTCCTTCTCTCTTACCCTATTTCCCGACCAGATTGTCACTCATAACTGCCAAACTGTCATTGTTTCCGCTCTGTAACGATCACATGGGTTATTTGTTAGAATGTAAAGAAGCTGGGATGTGTTTTATCGTTTTGAAGGAGCAAGATGAAGAGAAAGCGGAGAGAGATTTGTCAAGGCCGCTGGTCAGGCAGGAAGCTGTCAGTGCGGTTAGCTGAGCGGAACAGTAGAGGGGAAGCTGTTTTTTCTACAATATTTGTTCTGCGTAGTCCTTCAGACTAAACTAGAAACGGCTACTGAAGGAGAAAGCGATAGCTAAGGAAGTCAGTGGAGCTTTTAGACAGTCATTAAGGTAAAGCCAGAGACTCTAGAGACAGCATTGATGACTGAAGCAAACATCCACCATTACTAGCCCAAGTCTTGTCATGCAGTCAGAGTGAGCTCTTAGGAGATTGTATGGGCCCTGCAATGGTAGTTTTGGCAGGTGTGGAGCCCGCCACTGGACAGAGGACAGGTGAAGGGAGGTTGTCCTGGCCAGTTTTCCTGCTGACGCTAGCTGCTGTCACCTCCTCCTCTCTTTCAGCGTTGTCCCTGTACCAACTGGTGGCTCTCAGAGCTGAAGTAGAGGGACTCAAGTCTGAGGTTTGTCGCAGGAGAGAAGAGGGACGAGAGACCAAGCATGGAGGACAGGTGAGAGACAACTAGTCCTTTTAGGACATTCTCATATGAACAGGATTGTAAAGACGAAGCATTTTACCAGCATGTGTTGTTTCTCTAAAACACTTTATTGTTCAGACTGAGAATATCAGGAGGAGAAACAGCCAAGAGCCGCTGCACCAACCTGGGTCTCAACATGCTCTCAGCCTGATAAGAAAGAGAAGATTTGTCTCTGGATCAGAGACATTCGGTAAGACAGGGAAGGCTACACCTGAGTCTGACAGTTCACTGTGCAGTCAGATGTTAGTTTGCATGGAGAGCAAGACGAGTAGTATTTTACATATCCATTGTGTTTACTTTCAAAAAGCGAGTGATATATCAGAGTGTGACCCATTTCACTTCTAGTGTCTACGGTGGTATATAGCTAAAAATCATAAAATGTCTCAGAGGGCTTTACTTCCCTTTGACCCATGATTTAGAAGAGTCATGACTCATCAACTTTGCAGATAACCTCTTGACAAATAGGAAGTCTACCATCCATTATCCATCCAAATGTGCTCACCATTAGTTAAGGCTATTTAAGGACACCAATATTTACAGTATGCTGTTGCTAAGGAAATACGCTAACCAGTTTTAACATGTCGATATTTCTCGTATGTTTTGTCACAGTTTCTCAGCCATGCCTGCAGTTGTTGGCAAACAATAGCAGGAAAACCTTCAGGAAAGGTACTGTATGTGTGACCTTGGCTGTGATAGTTTGATGATTCGTAATAGTGTTTATTTGATGTCATTTTGATATACATTTTATATTTTTCATATTACTTTGGGCGTTTGTAAATTTGCATTAAATGTACCCAGAATTAAAATACATTTCACACTAAAATCAGCGACTCCAGTAACTGATTTGAAACTGGTTGACTGTCGGGATACATGTTTAGTGCTTCGACATGTTTTTATAATATAATCTTATTTCTTGGATCAGAACATGACTCGGAGCCGCACACAGGTATCCCCTGGCAGACCGGGCTGAAGAGAGGCTCTGCTCTGGAGGTAGAAGGAGACAGCATGTTAGTCCGAGAGGAGGGCTTCTACTTCGTGTACAGTCAGGTAGGTCTGTTTGTTGTCATGCCATCGTTCTACCACAGGGAGGTGCTGCTAGTTTGTGTGCCAATCACCAGATGTGAGGAAAAAAATGAAACATGTCTACATACATTGCAGAAAAGAGGGTGCGCTTGATCTAAGCATACAGTTGGCTAACAGACCTTGAAGAAAGATCAGATAAAGAAGAGAACATGCAAATGCTGCATGCATAATACATCAAGTAACAAATGATATACCACCCACCTGACTGTATATACATGTTAAAAGCCATGCCTCATAATACCATAGATTGAACCCAGTATTTCTGATGTGATCAGGTCTACTACATAGACAGCACCTTCGCAATGGGTCACGTGGTGATCCGGAAGAAGAGGAATGTGGTGGGAGACGAGCCTCAGTATGTGATCTTGTTCCGCTGCATCCAGAATATGAACCCTGTCGACCCTTACAACACCTGCTACACAGGAGGTTAGTTTGAGTTATTGTTTATGACAAGCTATGTTCACCTTATTATACTACACCTGTTATGGAAGGTCAGTCAGTGTTTTATTTAGTCAAGCTGTGTGTGTGTGTGTGTGTGTGTGTGTGTGTGTGTGTGTGTGTGTGTGTGTGTGTGTGTGTGTGTGTGTGTGTGTGGATTGGTTGCATATGTGTGTCAGTAGTCCAGTATGGGTGCTAGCTGTTTGTGGTAGGGGGGGGGGAAGATAGTGACAGTTCAAGGTCTGAAGTGTACATTTGAATCCCTCAGGTATTGTGAAGCTGGAGGTCGGGGACCACCTGGAGCTGCTGATCCCTCGTCCCACAGCCAACGTGTCCCTGTATGGAGACGCCACCTTCCTGGGTGCTGTCAAACTGGCTTAAAGTGTGTTCCCTCAATTTGGACAGGAGGGATGCTGTTGTGGCGGAAAAAAGGGAGCAACAAAGCACAGTTCTGGTGACCTCGTCTGACTTTGCGTGATGTGAATATGTGAGGGGAGAAGAATGAAGGAAGCAGCCATTTCTGTACTGGCTTGATGATTTACTGTGTGACTCCTAGCGTGTTCAGCCTAAGGGGACATGAAGAGGACTGAGTTGATGACACACTCTTATAAAAATTCTTATACACCTACAGCTGTATTATGTTCATTATTACGACACATCATGACAAAAGTATTGTAATAACAGAATCAATTACTTTTTCTTCAAATAATCACAAACATATGGCAAGCTCTGACTTATGAGACTTGACTTTGTCTGACTTGTATGACACGTGCTACATTTGTGTCATTATTATACTACTCCTGTAGTGGCAGCATTACTTACAGTAAATAGTTATTCTCGTCTGCTTTGTTGTTTTAGATATTTGAACATAAACAAGAAACAAGAACATAAACAAGATCTGAGATCACCTGAATTTCATCATTTGATTACCTTTAACCTATATATGTCCACCTGATTGAACATTCAGATGCAATAAAGGGACAGTTCTTGCACAAGATATGACATCATCTGGAACCTGGGTAGATGTTGTTGTTCCTTTGTTGGCCACAAGGAGGAAGGATATTCAGTGTGGTAGAACCTCCTGCCAGGCAGCAGAGAGACAAATGGGACATGTCTATTTTTAGATAGAGGCAAAACTGTACAGGCAGATGTTGTCAATGAATGTGTAATGCCTGAGGAGCCTCAATGGATGATTCTTCATGTTAAGTGTGAGGGAGTTACATCTCGGGCTGGATTCAGATACAATTTGACCAATGGGTTTCCTTGACATAAATATTTTCATAACTTTACTTTCATTATCATTTTGTTGATTCTGTATAAACATGAAAATGGCACGTAAGATGTGGTGCCAGAATTAACCTCCATATTCAGAGTACATTATTATACAGGCGTACTGGGCAATAATTCAATGTTATTTTTAATGGATCATTGGATTCTTTACATCGTCACATCATGTTATTTTTTTTTGGGATTATTTGACATGATTTTTGAATAAATGTGGCATTGTGATAAATATAAATAATGGAAAAATATAGATACTGTTATATTTAAATTAGTGACAGGAAATATACGAACAAAAACAACTAACACTCTGCTGGATACAGAGGTTTGTTTGGTGGCAGAGGCCCACACACATGTAACTCAGTTGATGTGTCTGTGTAGCCTACACACATTTGAACTTGTCCATCTTACATGCTTTTGTTTTGGAACTCTGCATCTGATTTAAAAGTCACATGATCAAAAAATTTTCCTTGTTAGTTTTGAGGCATCCATATGTTTTCTCAATACGTCATTGTGATCCAGCTAGGAGATTTGTGTAGGGGACATTTACATTAGGCAAATATATATGAAATGTATTTGATAAGATAATAATGCAAATGTGAACATTTCACATGAAATGGTGATTAACGTCCCCGAGGGATTTGGGGGCAAAATGCTTGAGAGACATCCTCCCCCACCCCAATATTGTTCTAGTATAATTTTTTTAATTGAAAAATTCTCTGAAAATGCTACTAGCTTATTTGCTTAGAGCAAAACCAAACTGTTAAATCAAGAAAATATCACAACATCACAACATGCCCCCTTAAAGCCAACTGCCCTAGATAGGTCGGCATCTTGTGATATTTTTAAGCTAGCTATTTCTAACTTTTTCTATCATTTTGAAAAGATTTATATTTAAATATATTTGCATAAGGGTTCTCCCCTACCTGCCACTTTGTCCAGTCTGTTTCTCCCTCTCTGTATAACTCACTTACACACACACACAGACACACAGACACACACACACACACCCACACACACACACACACACACACACACACACACACACACACACACACACACACACACACACACACACACACACACATAGGCCTTCTGTCCGTCGGGGCAAAGAGTTAGACAAAGCCCAGTGGGTGGTCACTTCTTCACTAGGCATTTTGCCCTTGGAGTCATGGCTCCATTCGAAAAGAAGAGAGACCCAAAGAGGGGGAGGGAGGAAGAAAGTCTAAAAAAGTAGGCTGAGAAAGAAAAATCTCAAATGGACTTAATGGATAGGAGCAGCCATTAGTAGAAGAGCAAGTGGAAAATAAAAGTGAAGCTGTGAGGCTGAAACGGATAGAGAAAGCAGGCCAGGCCTGGGGTACTACAGTCATGGAAGTCAGAGAAGCTCTTTGATGATCTGGTAAACAGAGCAGGCGGCTGTACAAACACCGATAGAGAAGGAGGGGCAGGAGGGTATAAGAGAAGAGGGGAGCACAGACCTCTCCTACGTGTCAAGCATGATGCTCCCCCTTCCTCTCGGCCAGAAATGTCTTTGTGTGGTGCCATGGTGACGGCTGGTGTGTTGGCGGAAGCTGATGTCATTGTGGGCTCGCCTCTCAAAAGAGAAACCAGCAACTGACCGGAGAATCAGGAAATGAGACCTGCTGTGTACACATGCTGGCAATGTGTATAGTTCACACACACTCACACACATGTTACGAGTGCACAGAGTTGTATTATTAAACACACAAGAAGCAGACAGATATATATATATATATATATATATATATATATATATATATATATATATATATATATATATATATATATATATATATATATATATATATATATATATATATATATATATATATATATATATATATATATATATATATATATATATCATATACAGTGTTAAAAGGGAAAATGGCATATTGTCTTTTACAATGATTACATTTGTGTCATAGTGCATAAGTAATAGTTTGAACACCATTTGCATTAGAATATTTGATGTATTCAAAAACAACACTCACCAATATTTTTTTTCTTTTCATGTTGTTTTAACAAACACAGTCTTCACATCAAAAATTATACATATTCACAGGAGGTACAATAAGCAGGATAACCTCATATTTAATTTTAGAACATTTTGCAAGAGTACATAATATGTTGCTTGCTTTAAAGGGAGAGGTGTAAAAATAAGTGGAATCATCATTCAGTCCCTTGGAGTGTGCCTCCTTCATTCTCCCATTTTTCAGGCTGCATCACTTGTGTTGAAAGTGTCCCCATTTGTCCTTTTCATTCCTCCCTCCTCCCTCTCCCTGTTTGGCAGCTTTAGGGCAGGTCTGACTGATGACGGGGGCTAAAAGTGATCCCTGAATCCTGATATTAAAACCCAGCATGCTCATTCTCTGCAGCAAACCATCACTAACACACAATGCAGCTTTTGCAAGTAGACATAGATTTGCACATGCACATAGATACACTAATTTCCTCCCATTAACACTGACAAAATCTCAGCACTCACATCGTCTCACAGTGCTTCAGTGTACTACACGGTTATTCCGTGTACGTACTTCTCTAGTATTTGGGGATTACTTTGATCTGCTGCAGTCAGACCAAAGTAATCAGGCTGATCCAGAGCCCTCTAGCTGAACTGGCAGCAGCATTGCGTGGATTTCTCATTTAAGTGAGGATTTGGTTTACTAACAAACAGGATCGTGCCATCCGTTACTATAAAGTCCAAACATCATGTTCTGTGTCTGCCATGCTGTAGATTTTTAATCGATTCAGCTTGAGTAGACACTTTTTTTTTATCGGAAAAACGTGATCCAGCAGAATGAGAGGTTTATTTGTTTTTAACAGTGTTAACGGTATATCTGGTTTAGTTTCCTCTCTCCCTGACTACATAGGATCTGTTGGAGTGTAAGCTGATCTATAATTCATATTTTTCTGCCAGGAATCAAACTATGATGAAACACCAGGATTACAATCTGCATGTTCGCAAAAAAAAAAGTAAGAGAGGATCTAAAAGTTGTCTCTGTTCGAGCTCATCTTGATGAATCTTGCCTTTTTTCTTGGTCTTTTTCTCAAGGACATCAGCCTATCACAGGGGAAAAACATCAAATGTGTGAGAGGAGGGAAGGATTTTGGTTTGCCACATTGCTGCCCTCTTTCCTCTCTTCATCTCCTGACTCCCACACTCTGCTTCTTTATGGCTCCAAGATGGAGATTTGGCAAGGGCACACAGAGAGCCGGCAACATTTGTCTAGTTCTGTTTGTGTCGTGCTTAAATGCTCCCCCCCCCCCCCCCCTCACACAAATCTAGAGGCTGCGGGAGCGAGTGTGCAGTTTGTATACGCTCTAAATGTTATTTCATACACTTCTTTTTCTGTATTCTGATCTCTCCACCAAAAACAACATACAGGAAACATGCGGTTTTTGTGATCACTTTGCAAAAAACACAACAACAAACTAAACATCTATGATTATAAGAAGACAAGTTAAAGTAACCTTAGGTAGGTTATTTACTAGCCTATCTATTCCGCCATTGTTTTTTTGTTAATGACACATGATTGGTATGTTGTTATTTATGGATCTTATTTACTATCTTTATTGAAAATGAATTCAAGATTCAAAATTCAAGACACTTTTTGCACATTAGCCGATATTGTTGCTTGCACAGATTCCCTGCGATCCAGCTTCAGCCCTTCTCCTCACACTTAGTCTACTTCTGTGCACGCGTGAAACATTTGCTCTCAGATTTCTCTGGAAAAGTGGGTTCCAGTGTAGCTATTAAAGTGAAAAATAAAAAGTATGGTTGCTGATATATGTATAATAACTGTCATTTTATTCCAAAAGTGGTAAAACAATGCCAGGCCAGTACATATAATAAAGCATTGGAGGGCAGAAGGGGATGAATGAAGCTGATTAAAGAGTAACCGTCCATCTGGGACGCTCTAAAAGTGAAGCAAACACACCCACAACGAGGTAGTGATAATTTCACTGGTCAACACTACACCTGGCATACTATTGGTTGGGGAATTTTGTTATTGCACAAAAAGTCCAAGACCAAAGGAGAAATCCGAGAGCAGACGTTTCACGCGTGCACAGAAGCAGCCTGAGTGTGAGGAGAAGGACTGAAGCTGGAGGGCAGGAAATCTGTGCAAAAAAATATATATCTGAGTGCAAGCATGCCGTTTGAGCAGAAGAAGAGCATATCTAACCTCAAGCAGGGACATTTTCGGTGTGAGGCCATGGTTTTTGGGGAAAGCATTACAAAATCTGAACTTGAAATCAAGGAGGCATGTTCTCAAATTGAAAAACACGCTCTTGAATAAAGATAGCAAAAAGGTTCCATATTCCTTTTCAATATTTTAGTGACAAAAAGTTATACAGAAAAGTGGGAAATCTGGTTTTAGAAACATGTTTTATATTACTTCAGGCACAAGGGGGCTTTGAGCTAACGTCAGCATGCTAACATGTTCACAATACCAATGCCAACATGCTGATGCTAAGCAGGTATGTTTACCAAGTTTACAACATTAGTTTATTTGTTAAGCATGCCAACAATTGCTAATTAGCATTAAACACAAAGTAGGCTACAGCTAAGGTGGATGGGGATGGCATTAGTTTTGTTCAGTCCGGACCAAAGCTGTAGTGTAGACTCACTGACTGCCATCCCTAGAACCATGATGCTGATGCAAGGCTAGAAAATTGAAACATCTGTGCACCAAAATCCAACATTATGATGAAACAATAGAACAATGCCATATCCTCCTCCTCAATTATTTAGAACCATCACAACCATAAAAACAGTTGCATATACATTTCATATTTCTATTTTAATTAATGCACAACAAGCACAACTGACACAAATCAAACACACCCACAACAGGTCCATGCTGGGTCTAGCTAGCTAAAATACTAAACGCTAACTTGCTTGTGGTGGATCTACGTGTACATCCATGGGGTGGATGTAATTTTTACCTTCAGTAAGTTGTGTGAGACCTTTCTGCTCTCAAACCTTTTTAATTTAAGGAGTGCAAGAGAGTTGACTGGTTATCTTATATATGGAGAATGAACGAGTGGAGAAATTGAACTTAAGGCAGATTGAGGAGTACTTCGCGGTGCTAAAGCTCGGACAATGCTCTTCAGACGGGTAAGTAACGTCACTACAACTCATTTGTAAATGTCACACCCACGTACGCGGTGTGTTATAACGGTACAGTGTTTTCGCTTACTGGTATGCGTGTTTGTGGGCTGTGTCGAGTTGACTGTATAGCCTAGTGTTTTTACTTATCTGTGTCGGTTGCCTTCTTTATTCGGCATATTGTTTAGTGTATGTAGCCTCATAATGCTTCTTGTTAATAGCTCTTTTTAATTTGTTGTTGGTCATTTTTACAGATTCAAGATTTGTATTTGTCACATACCGTATAGCCTACAAACAAGTAGGCCTTCGTATAGAGTTGCTGATTCTTGCTTCTGCACAATAAATTCAATAAATTATTGATAGCTAAATAAACAAAATATAGGCCTACCAGAAGGAGCAACATATACAAAATGGTAATCATATACAAACTACGAAATATATACAAAATAGTTAACATATACAAGATAGTAAACATAGTTAAACGTCTTAATTAAAGTGAGTCGTGCAGATTCTTCTTTTCTGGTTAGCCTAACTCTTGGTCTACTGTACATAGAGGAAGGATGCAGTATATTAATTATGGATTATTATTTGTATGCACAAGTTGAAAATGAGAAAGGGAATTTTTTGTTGGTTTGGACATAAGGGTGATGTTGTTCCACTAGTGCATACGACTTATTTTTTAGATTAAGGTGCGCTTTAATTGAATAGTTCTAACAATTAGACTACCATTACTGATCTAATTTAATTTGAGTACATTTTTACACCAATAATTTTGCTTTTACGTTTGTAAAATATCTGGCACTCTTTCTATCCTTGAAGTTAAAGGGATATGAAGACATGGTAGAAGGGATGTGTCCTCTTGCTCTGCACATCTGCTCTACACTGCTTTTTTTTTTGTCCCTCTGTTTTCACTACATGGTTTAACTTTCAGTCCATTGTTTGAGTGTTTGGTACTCTTCCCCCTAACATTACCACACAGCATGCACACGCTCAACATAATTTAGTGTGTATGATGTCCTGTGTCACTTATTCCCACCAGCTGCTTATGGGCTTGTGATAAGAGATTTAAACTCCCTTCTCACTCTGTTTTTTCTCTCACAAACACACGCTCACTCACTGACAAACTCCTGAATCTCCTTCTCTCTCTCACTGACTCGTGCTCTCTCTCCCTTTCAACTACTCCCCCCTCATTTACCCAAACTGGCACACTCCCCTCTCTCCCTCTATCTCCCCTTCTCTCTGATGGGATGTCGGTTGAGGATTTTTGCCTATGGGTGTAGATGTAGAGAGAGCTGGGAGTAGATTTTTTTTCTCTTGCCTTCTCTCTCTCTCTCTCTCTCTCTCTCTCTCTCTCTCTCTCTCTCTCTCTCTCTCTCTCTCTCTCTCTCTCTCTCTTGCTCTCTCTGAGTGTTTCAGATCTTTGCAGCTGATTGTCTCTGGATGTTATTTCCTAGCTGAAAAGAAAGCATCAAGAACTACGGGGGAAATGTTACAGTGAGGTATGGTGCCGCTTGTCTTACTATCGATTTTGAATGCTTAGTTTATTACATAAATGTGTTTTGAACAAACATCTCACAAAAAGTAAAATGTCTGCCTCTGTCTGTATCCATTCTGCTTTATATGTTTTCTAAGGGAAATACCATTTCTTCTTCTTCTTCTTCTTCTTCTTCTTCTTCTTCTTCTTCTTCTTCTTCTTCTTCTTCTTCTTCTTCTTCTTCTTCTTCTTCTTCTTCTTAAATGGCCACTGTTTGTCTGTAGACTGGCCTTTTTGTTTCTTTCTCTTTTCTCCCTTTCTTGCATGCTTTTGTTTGCCCTGAGATGTTGCATGTGTACCGGCTGGCAGCACATAAAATGGAAAACAGGTTTGTTGGCTTGATCACTGCACATGCAAACACACTCCTCAAGTAAGCCTTTGGGTAGTTGATGTCAGTTGGGAATTGTCCCAGATTCAGAGGACCTTGGGCAGCTCTCACCCAAACCCTGTGCGGTTGTGTGATGTGTGTGGGGCGTCAACTGGTGTATCACTGGTAAGAGGGAGTGAAACAAAAACAGAAGCATTGTATCGGCCAGACAGAAATGAGCAGCGAGGAGACAGAACCGTCCGTAAAGCTTTTTCTGCTTGGTGTGACAGAACGTCGCTGAGGAACAGGCAACAACATAACTCTGCCTGTGACACCCCACAAAACTCTGCTATTGTTACACAGAAGCTCACAGATGGGCTCATTCAGACGTTTGTGTGTCTGTGTGTGAGAGTGTGTGTGCATGTGAGTTGAAGTTGTTGGCGTCAAACCCTTGGAAGGATGTGATGCAGCGTTGTAACTGTTAAACACCGTGTACAAAAAAAAAAAAGAAAATCAATCACTGTAATGTGTGCGTGTGTGTGTGTGTGCGTGTGTGTGCGTGTGTGTGACACCCATCTGTCCTCCTGCTCAGCCAGATTGTGGGCCTCTGTGTATGGCAGCGTTGCATGGAGGTATCACTCTCTCTTTTTATCTCAGCCACATGGTTCCATAATGCCATTTTCCAGCAGTTGCCTTCTGGCTTGTCGTTTTTCTTTTTTGTCCCTCCTTCGGGAACATGGCAAAGCGTGCCGCGTTGGTCTTTGGGTGTAGCTGGCAAGAGGCTAAAGGCTTGAAGCTGCAGTCTGTCGGCCTGTGTCAGGACGCAGCCCAGTCCCCTGTGCTGTGGTCAGCTGTTGAACCACATCATCTCAAGACTTAGTCACCACCCTCCCTCATAATTATGGGCTGATTTATGGGCTGAATAGGATCAGGACGAAGAACAGGAGGAGGATGGGGAGAATAGGATGGCTGTGCAAAGACTTCCCAGCAAGAAAGCTTTTTGATGGATCTGCTGCTGTCAGAGCTCCAGAGGTGTTCAAGGAATATACAGCCCAACCCACCCCACTGTTTCACTCATGTAAAGCAGCCCACCAGCTGAGTTGCAATGCTGAGGCCCCGTGGCTTTGGCAAGATTTAAATGACACATTTTATGTATGATTAAGGAGGGGAATACTTGTTCGCACAGAGGTCTGTGAGGAAGTGCGGTGTGGTCGTGACAGTCACAGCTGCATTAAATTCAGAGAGGATCAACTGTAAATGACAGCCTCCACCTGTTACCTGGAACCTTTCTGTCTGCTATCTCATCAGTCAAGTTAATCTGGTGAATAATTCCTGTTTGCTAACACCTAACTGTGGGCCTGTTGGTCAAAAGCTTTGAGCTACAGTTTGTATGTTGGTGTGTCTTGGTGTGTCTACCAGCTGATCTATTCTTAGATTGGAGTGGCCGTTTCATATGCCTGACATCAGAAGGCAAACAGCTGACTGTGCAGACAGAAGGGGGGTGGGGGTGGGTGGGATTAAGGGGGTTACCGTTCATCTGGGGAAGCCATAGATTAGTTTCACCCTTAAATCTGATTAGTGCAAATTGTAATCCACACCAATATGTGCTATCTATAATTGGCAAACTATGACTTGAGACAGATGTCTGTCATGTATGAGTGGAAATGTACATCTATAATAGGTATACATTTGAATAAAAGCAACGGGCATTGTGTTTAAGAATTTACTTTAATGTTGATTGATTGTTTGGTCTTAAAACTGTCAGAACAATGAAAAATGTCCACTCCAGTTTCTCAATGTCTTTAAATGTCTTGTTTTGTCAGTCCAAAATCCAAAGATATTCAGTTCTTTGCCATATAAAAATGGTGAAAAGCAGTAAATGTCCACATCAGAGAGGCTGAAAACAGCATGTTCTGCCATTTTGCATGGAAAATAACTCAAATGATTAATAGATTATCATAATAGTTAATAGTTTTATTTTCTTTCTGTCAAGCGACTAATCATTGCAACTCTTGTAGAAATCTGTCAGCTTCTTGTCAAAACCTGGCGCCTACATTAACCACACACATTTGTGTCAGAGATTCGGGTGTGTTAGCGAATAGCAGCTAAGGTAGCCTCAAGCTGTCAGTCGGGGCTGAAGACTACAAGTGACATCACTTATGGCAATTTATCCGATATTGCGCAGCTCCCTCTGGAGCGACAAAAGGCTGTAAACAACTTTTTCACATATGCAATAGTACTCCCCAAGACTTGTAAAATCAAGAAATTCCCCTTCAAGAAAATTTGTAGAAAATGTTTGATTATTTCTAAATGACTTAAATAATTAAATTAAGGCTAAATTGTCTTGAGTTAATCTTCTGTTGATTTAATTAATATACTATTTGTTTTAAAGAGTCTTTTGACATGTCAAAGTCCTATGCTGGAAATAGAATTTAATTATATAGATAGAGTGGAAACCTAAAAACAAGAATTTCAATCCATAACTTTTGTCGTTGGCATTTTTCTTCTTCCTTTGTATCGCAGGTGACTGCATGACTTCAAAAAAGGATCCTGAGATGAATATGAAATTCCAGACTATTCTTATAAGTGAGGCCCACGGGACTGGGCAGTTGGCAACCTCAAACAGCAGCTAAAGCTGATGACAGGTGGTGGGAAGCACTGCTGGCAGCAGCAGCAGCAACATGTTATTTGGGCGTGGAGCACTTCCAGCAGGCTAAGATTAAATCCAAACCTTTGGTCTGAGATTTTCCCCTATCTGATGAAACAATGTGATCAAAGCAGAGCAGTCTGCATGGATCCAATACTAAACAGGTGCTTCGGTTTGACCAAGCCCTATATGATGGTAGTCTTTGTCAGAGGAGGGAGAGGCTGTTCCCCATGTGACCTAATCTTTCTATAGAAGACTTCCGCATATTAATACAGGCTTGGCGGCCTTGCAGACTTTGTTTCCCTTCCAGGGCTATTATTGGACACCCTGTCAATAAGGGACATCAATGTTAGGGTCAGTTTTGGGGCTTGCCAGGACTTGCTTCTGCTGCATTTGTGTGTATGTGCGTGTGAAAATGTACCGTATGGCTTCTTACCTGTTTTTACCCTGAACTGAAAAAGGGGGAGCTGTAAATTGAGGTAGAATTTGCCGGAATTTGTGCTTGCAGAAAGAGAAAAAGAGCAGTCCATACTGTCGTTAAAGGTACTTAAACATTATGAAGGTAATTTCGTGTGTAAGAGTAGGAGCTGAAATGACTACGTAGATTGTTTGACATGGCAAGGATGTGGATGGACTATGTTAAAGTTCTCCTTTAGAAAGAGGAGGAAGGGAATAGAGCAGTTAATGAAGCAGCTGAGCACCCCCCCAAAGCAGTAAACCTAGGGGAAACACTGAAGGAGTATACCGTACGTGGGCAGGTGTATGAATTGTAGCCGCTTTACCGATCCCATCACATACACACATGCACACAAACACTTGTCCACCTACCAGGTTTTCTCTGCCTGCAGCTAGATAGTGTATATTAGAGGGCTGAGTATGACCCAGCTGCAGAGTCATGCAAATGATTTATACAAGACTGGTTAAGCATTCCCTTTAAAAAAAACCCACTGCTTTGATCCATCCAAGAAGCCGTGGGGGGAGTTTACGCTGAGATGAAAGATAACGTCTAGCTGTGATGTTTGTGTGCTTGATTTCAAAGATGTCATCTCACATTCAACCTTGATCAAATTAGGTCAATACTTAATGGGGCATGATTCCCCCCTCTTACAATGCTATGATACGCTCCCACCTACTATCATGTTAATCTCCCACAGATCCCTGTCACACTGTGGTCTCTATACAAGAGAAGGGATCAGAGAGTTGGATGAAAGAGTGAGGCGAATGGCTGAGAAAAAGACTAACTCACAGCATAGTTGGATTGATGGTGGAACACAGTGATGGAAAAGTGAGAGGAATCAAGGTGAAGGGTAATGTGATTGGTGAAAAGGTCGTATGAAGGAAGGGACGATAAAGGACTGACAGTCTCGTATTCGGCATTTTCTCTGCTCATTTCTGTAAGTGTAGATAAGAGTTCAGAAGAGAAGGGTAATGTCTCTGTGAAGCAACATCTGTGAAGGGAATTGCTTCGGCTTTGGATTACGGGTTCTCTCCTCAGGTGTGTGCGCGTGTGTGTCTGTGTGATTTGAACCACTAGTCTGGTAATTCCATGCCCCTGATGTACCTCAATTCAGAGATTTAATACACTCTCACCCCTGAACACCTCTCTCCTTCTCCACCTTCCTCCTCTGTTCATCCTTCTTATTTGCCAATTTGCTCTATTAGTAGAGGGAGTTTAGCTCAACTAAAACCAGGGCTCCACACATAACTCCCTGTAACACAGGGCTGATAAGTGTAAGAAAGGGTTGTTAAGTCAAGGTTAAGGCTGATATTCATAGTGAATGGGACCTGGTGTTGCAGCTCGGCTACAGCTACAGCTTCATGAGAGGCCAGACACTGCCTAGCTCTTTGCATCTGTGTGTATGAAAGAAGCGTCCCCAGTGTGACTCTTGGCATTACTGCAAAGTCGGGGTTCGTCCAGTCCAAAGCAGTTGTTATAAATAAATATAAATGACAACAGATTGCTTTATGTTGAGTATTAGCCGTCGCACACAGTCACAAAAAGACTTAAAGAGAGAAAAATGTTGCTTCTAATTGTGTGGATGTCTAGTCTGGCCAATTATGTAACCCATTGAAACTATTAATTCAGTAAACTAATTAAATTATCCCTTTTTGTGTGTGTGTGTGTGTGTGTGTGTGTGTGTGTTCATCAGTGCTAAAGATCCTCTCGCGGTGCACTGAGCAAGAACAGGAAAATGTGTGATTAAATTCCTGCAAGGAAAAATGTGTGATGTTAGAATTCATCAGTGAACAGTTGAAGTAAACTGTGACTTACTACACATGGAATTAAGGCTGATAAGAGAAAATGTGTTACTTTATTGGTGGTTGGGTAAAACCACCATTTATTATGTGAGAAGCAACAGAGAGATTTAGAATGACGAGCGTGGGATCGATGTAGACAGATGGAGAGATTTTCGAGGAGATAAGCACGGGAAGCGAATTAAAAACCAGATGATGTGTGAAAAGATGTGACAGAGAGGAGATCCCTGTCTGTACCAGGGATACCCCTCTATGTCTTTCTCTCTTGAAGCATCTTGATTTACTTGGTCATTTTTGTATTACTTTTATAACCTCCTTCTCTGCCTCCAGACTAAAGTCTCCTGACTTGTTTTTACCCTTATGTGTCTTCCTGTTGCTGCTTTTGATCCGCCCCTCTTCGCCCGTGTGGTTGAATACCTTTCAGCGGCTCTCTCAGTCCTGCAGGTGAAGATGAAAGTAGGTAGGAGGGAAGAGTAGGGAGGTGATTGGGAAGAGTGCAAGGTGAAATGGTTTAAGTAAGGCAGTGATGGACATCTTAAGTCTGTGGAAGTGTTGAAGAGAGGGCTTGCTGGGAAAATAAATGTGGATTCGGGGAGAGGCCGTCTCATAATTGAATAAGGGAGACGGCTTCAGACTGGGTGGTGCCGTGTAAGTGTGTGTCTTTGTTTGATTTGTCTCTCAGTGACCAGATTTTCCTCCCCCTTTTTCCAAGGTCAACATGGAGATTATTAGCAAGCGAGGCACCGTAGTAATTATGGTGATGGCCATTAACTATTCATCACCTCACTCTACACTGCTGGGCCAAGTGCTTGTGTGTGTCTGAGTGTGTTTGGGAGTTACAGACGTACACATCTGTGCATCAGTATTTAGGCTCCGTAATGTGTTGTTTTGCTGTTTGTCTGTGTGCAAATGAGACAGCTGGCTCACGTCTCAACAGGAGTCTTCCACGCGCACCTATTCAGGCTGTGTTGTGTCTCCCTTGTCTTCCAGTTCTCTTTGTCTGCCAGTTCTGTCTTTATGGGCAGTCCTTGACAAAAGTACGCCCGTTTGACCACAAACTCTTCAGGGCGTGTATGCTACATGAGGTGAATCCAATGCGCCTCCCCTTTTTGTGTTTTTGCACCCTCCTACTCCTTTTTGTACACCAGCGATGTGATGGTAGAGAGTAGGGGGGTGGGTGCTTGTGAGGATGGGGGTGTAACTGTACCCCGTCAGATGGAGTATGTGGGCTGGGGTCTGGAGAGGGGGAGGGACGTAGAAAGAGAAAGAGAGAGCGGAAGAGAGAGACAGATGTAAAAGAATGAACAGCTCCAAGCGGCAGAGTTGCCATAGCTACGGGGGAAACGGATGAATGAATGACATCACAGTGGCGGGGAGGTGAGGGAGTGTGAAATTGATTTGGTGACGGAGCACGGGGAGGCGGCTCTCGTTGGGCTTTCGTCAGGCAGACACATTTCTCTCTCCTCCGTACCCTGGTGTCTCCTGTGGACAGGCTCTCCCCGGTAAGGCTCCGCTTTTTCTCTCTTTCCTCGCTCCTCATCAGAGTGAAGGCTGATTTAAGGGTGAAGTATGTGTGATTTTTCTTTTTTTTACTCTGATAACTATCTTCAGGTCTTGACAACATGTGAGACGGACATACAGTAGAGAGAGGACATGTTTGTGGCAATGTGCATGGATGTCATGTGGTGCTCCCGGCATGCCACTGGGAATGAAAGGAAAGGCAGATGTGGCGTGCAGTTGTCACAAATCTAAATATACCGTCAAATGCTTAGTGTGGAAGAATGTGTGTCTTTCTGGCTGGGAATGAACAGCTGATCAAGTGCAAGAATGTTTACAATGTACTGAGAGATCCTCACTTTAACGACAGTTAATATCTGTGTATAGCTTGTCACACTTAAGGGTTGTTGTGGTTATGTATATGTGTGTTAAAAAGAGACATGCACTGTTGAAACCGTGTTGTCGTCAAGAAACTTGGTGTGTGGATGCCTCTCTCTAACGGAGATCAAAGCACATGGAGCACAGCTCATTGAACAGCACCCTTGGAGTAGCTAAAGTCTCTCTAAAGAACACTTCAGAAGATAAGCTACTTTTCTCAACATTGGAGTGTGAGCCTGTCTCCTCTGATATAAAGAGTGATCTAACTTCGCAGTGCACCACCCTGCTGTGAGTTCATGGGCAAAGCCCGTGCCATTCATCTGGCTGTGTGATTAATTGCAAAGTTCAACTGCATTGACCCCTGAGGAGAAAACAGCCAGAGTTAAAAGGTTGGTGCTAGAGGTCACAGCAAAGCCAATCAGAATCCATAGCTCGGTCTTCCCTTTGGCCAGCATCCAGAATGAGGGAACAGATTACACTGAGGATCAAGGGATCAAAAATGTTGGATGGATTTGGAAAACATAATCCATTACTAGGACTATCAACTGATCTACAGATCTGTTGGAATGTGCCCTTTATCACAGTGTGGAGGTGATTTTGTGATGGTGGTTGGTTTCACACCTTTTAGTGACTAGCATCTAGGCAACATTGCTTTTGAGAAGAGCTTTCAATCTCCAAGGACACTCTCCTGCAGGTAATCTAGTATTATGGCCTTCTGTGGCAGGTAAATGTGAACAGTGCTGTCTTCCTAGTTCAACAGAGAATATTTAACAAAATACATTTACACTTGACTTTGCATTATTCGGCTGTATATCTTGTTCGATTCAGACAATTATAGCAGCCAAGTAAAAGGGTAAAGGTCATGACAATACACGTAGCACAATACCTGTATGGTTAATGCCGTGGAAATGTTGGGGATGTTTTGAGGAAATCAAATTCCACGTAGTTTACTTTAAACTTTAGTTCCAAGGTCCACATTGTGATGTTTAGTGGAGCAATTGATGCTGTGAAGGTGTCTGGGCTCAGGACTGTGGGAAAGCTCAGAGCATCAATTATGAATAGGGAGGGGATGAATATAAATGAGGCTATTTCAGACAACTTAATTTGAAACTGAGGAAAAATATCCATGGCAGGTGTAGGAAACTGCTCTGTAGGTGGGCGTCACTGTGCTTTTGTGTCTGCATAATCCATGTTGTACATAGACTTCAGGCGATCTAGAGAAATCAGAGTGAACATTAAAGGGCTCAAGTACAGACAATACAAAGCAGTGCTGCCATGTCTTTTCAGTCAGTTTAAAAGCTTGCCGAGTGAATGGCTGTAAGTCTGCCAGCTTTTTGGATGGCATGGTTGGGGGCACAAGTGGGTCAGGAGTGGAGAGCCACGCCAGCTCCGATCGCTCTATGTCTCCACTCTGAGAACAGAACTGCCCTCTAGCAAAAACGCAACTCAACATAGTGTTTTGTTTTGTGTTACTGTTGTAAGAAATGTATATGAAGTCACCCTTTTTTAATGCAAGTTTAGTTTTATTCTTTTATTATTCTCTATTTCATAGTTCACTCTTCATTCGCTGTTCATGACGACTGAAAAGGAGGAGGCGTTTCAACGAGGTAGCTTAGCGACATGATGAGTTACACCGTACTGAAGTCAGCTCATGCGTGTGAGTGTGAGTGTGTGTACGTGTGTGTGTGTGTGTGTGCGAGTGTGTGTGTGTGTAGTCAGTCCATATTCCTTGTGGTGTCAGCTGGTTGGCAACACTGTGGTCTGATATGATGACTGGACCTGTACGCCTGGAACACTTCCACATTTCAACATGCATACACACACAGACTGTGTGGAGGGTTTTGGCATGCAGGTCTACCTTATGAGTTATAGAGAGACTTATAATTCGCTAAATTGTTTCATCAGTAACTTTCATTTTACTGTATGTACTTGTTTAAAAAAACAAAATCTAATCAGTAAAGCAACAGTCTTTAGGGAGCATGACGATTGCTGAAATTAGGTTTCCCGCGGTAATTGTTGTAGAAATAAAACCCATTTAGTTATTTATGCTATCAGCGCCCATGTTCATTAAATAACTTTTTTTTAATAAACGAGTTATGAATAGGCAACTAGTTGGACTACGGAGCTTCATTTAGAAGCTTAAAGTGTCTGCTCCGTGGGGCTCCGTACAGCAGCAGCAGAGCCGCAGCACAGAAGAGCAGGAGTCTAATTTCACTCATCACACCTATGCTAATGGTAATAGGGAACCTGATAAAGTTAATGAGACAATCTGTAAACTTTTGGTATGAAACTGTGCAGAGGACGGAGCGGTTGCAGCCGACGCGGCGCCGGGTTGAAACCTGTGTGGCACACAGGTTTCAACCCGGCATGACCACACAGCCATCCTGCGTTAAATATTAGAGGTAGCGCTCTGAGCGTCATCAATGAATAGCGCCCCCCCCCCCACCCCCACCCCCCAATTTAAGTCTTTCAACTTCAACTGCATACTTGCATGTTGCTAATCGGACCGTAAACAATGAATGGCGTACAGAAAAGGAAGTCTTGGCCCGGATGTCAGCTGGCTCCACTAAAAACAGCTGGCAACGGCGTCGTCCCAAACGGCGAAAACCGTCTGCAGACCGATAGCCAATGAGTTCAGAGATTGTTATCTCTATTGGTCACAACTGGAAAACCTTCATCTATGGTGTGAAAGGAAAATATGTAAAGTGGATAATTGGTGTTAAAGTTTGACCTTGTCACTCCTTGCAAGCCTACACTAATCAGTGGCAGCAGTAACCCATGTCAGGTGAGAAGTGCAACAGCATGCAAGGTAAAGAGTGATCAGAGACATATAAGGACTTGTATGTGTAGCATGTGTAGTCTGTTTGAACTACTTTTTCCTCAACTTTTGCTTGTTTTCTTTAGTTCTTGACCCCTACACAGTTCATTCTTCTCCACTACTTTCAATAGGTTTCAATGTCATTGTCACTGTTGAGTTGTGAGAGATTGAGAAAAAACAAGAAAAACACTTATCAGATTTCCAGTTCTTCAGAGAAAGATGTTTTCTTCAGCCTCCCCTCTTCTCCCCTCTCTGCACAGCAGCGTTCTATAATCAGTTTAGACATCACACATGGAACATTAGATTATAAAGAATGATAAATGACTCTGTGCTTGTTGTCTGGTCTTGTACAAAAATTGTGCTTCAAACAAATGTGTCACTTTTTATATTTTATCGGCTTGATGCTGCTCTTCTCAGTTGTTCAGAGGCGAAAATGCAAACATGATTGCACAACCTTGAGTTTGCAAAAGTTAGTTTCTGTGACGCTTGAAAAAGGCTTTTTACTTTTTCTCTCACTGTCAGTCTTTGCTTTTAACTGCATGTCTCCACTCTCTTTGTTTATCAAGACTTTCTCTTTTTCCAGTAGGCTGCAGAACGTTTGTTGATGGCAATGTCACCAAATGTCTTTGTGCTTGCTGTGTTTGCCTTGAGATCCGTTTGTTTAATGGCTCTTAAAGCGAGACGGGAGAACTTGCAAATCGTGGGGATTATATGGAGATAGGAAAATCTTTATTTAGCACGTTGAGCTTTGTCACAATTTAAGCAAGTTTTGCTAAAAACTAGACCAATTTGTCAGGGGAAACATATCAATCCTGTCAAACCCCACTTCTATATCCACAGTGAATATGTTTTGAACATCTTAACCTTTCATTTCATGTAAAAACTGTCCTCTGATTTCAAAGTAGTCACAATTTGCATATGACTCAAACAGTGCTATAAAGTTGTGCTCTTCAAATCATTTTACTCAAACTAATTACTGTTATGCTGATAATTATGTAGTCTTTCTCTTCCTACTCTCTCCTCACTGGCTTGGAACATACAAGTGAAACAAATCTAAATCTAATTATCTTTATTGTCCCTTGAAGGGAAATTGGTTTGCCTCCAGAATGCATACAAAACCCACAAAATCCTAAACACCGATGGACAAATACAAACGACAAACAACAGGACATAGTATACAGAGTGGTTCAGAGTAGGAGGTTTTTCAGCGTCCGTGTCAAAGTTCAAGTAAACAATCCAAGCGGTCTGTGCAAATGAGCAGTTTACAGACAACAGGTGAATGTCAGCAGAGACAAACCTTAGATCTCTTGGTGCTCATTACAGGCACTTTAAAACGACGAGGTTCAATCTGTCCGAAGTGGGTGATCATGGCACTCTAGAAGGGAAGTAACCTTCCCAATCGTATATACATTAGTGAGCTAGGCTTAAAATCTTACTAGCAACTTTTAATGAGACTCCTGAGCCTGTTTTTTGTTGGTCAAAGTCAAGTTCCAATACCAGCTAGATGATAGATAGATACTTTATTTATCCCGAGGGAAATTCAGAACAAAAGTGATCTCTATAAAACTTTTATAAAAGAGTCATCATCTCGGGGGAGACATCGAAAGAACACATTTTCCTCAACAACAAAAACAGGCGTTGTATAACATTTTTCATCGTGGATGCAGCATGGGATTCAAAACACAGTAGCTGGTTAAGTATAAATGTACATGTTCAGGAGTGTGTGCTCATCACAGTGTGTGTGTTTGTGCACACTTGCTCACATACACAGCTGGTATCTTAGGGAACATTGCTACTTGAACTTGGGCAGCTGTGAGCGTAGCATGGTAACATAAGCAGAATGGTGATGTGGGGTAGGAGTTAGACCCAACTGTGCCCGCGTCTGTTAGCTCACTGTGAGTCACTAATACAGTGTGTCAGGCAGTGGTCATGGTTTTCACTCTTACTCAGGCGAGAACACAACAAGGCAAAAGGAGGACGCCGCCTCTGAGTGCCGCTTTAGTTGGGAGCTTCTCACATGCAGGTCTGCGTTGCTCTTTTGTTTGTCTGGTTATTGATTGTCTCTCGCTGAAGCTTGCAGCCATCCTTTATGTTCCCATGTTGTCCATTGTGCCAGCTGCTTGGAGCTGGGAGTTAGGGGATAGGGTAGTAAAGGAGAGACAAAAGCAGAGAGAGAGATTCTCAGTTTCAAGGATTTTGGGGTTGATGATTGGAGGGGAGGTGATTTATAGGGAACGTAGCAGAAACGTAATTATAGGCAGAAAGTGAGGCATCCAGCGCAATAACGTGTGAGCGGAGAGAAACTGCCTCATAAATTATGTATTATTTTAGCTCTCTATGTCTCACTGCCTCGTACTATACTAATTTACTTAATTTCTCTGTCTAATTGTCCTGGCTGACAGATTTTTCACTTTACTCCCCCTCGCTCATGATTCCATTATGTCATTTTCTTTCTCCGATATAGATACAGATAATAAAATGAACATGTCCGCCATTGTTCTATTTGTAGCAATCTACCGACTTGAAGTCGCTTCAGATGTTACCTCTCCGTCCTTCCAGCTGCTCATTCTTGACCTGTGAAATTACAGACATCCAAGATTTCCTTGGCTGCTGCATAGTAACAGCTAATATATGCCGCAATGTAGGATTAGACAATAAAGTTATGACATACTATAAGTATGAATCTGCCACCTGATCACTGTGTTAGGATCTAGCAGAGCTAGCAGGGGGAATTATGATCAACTACTCGTCTGTTTTTCGTAGTCCTACGGTTCTTTGGCAACCATTCAATGGGAGTTCATCCTTTTTCTCTCGATTGGCAGTTTGTATGACACTCTTCAAAGGTGAGATAATTACAGTTGTAAATGATGTGTCTTTTCACCACTTGTGAGTGTGTATTCAGCAGACATCTGCCTGACAGTGAGCTTTGGTTGTTGCTAAGTGCACACATGTATAACACGACCGGAGCTGAATGACAGACCGATGATGGGCCTGGCACACGTGACGGGCAGGCTGTTCCAAAGCAGATTGCCTGTCTTGTCACACCTGGTGGATGAAGTTCAGAAAGAAGGATTATTATGAAGATTTCCATTTTGCAATGAGCCTTAATCGTCAAGGCTTGGCATCGTTTGATATTTCTCAATACTCTTGGCAGTATTATGCATGAGTTTTTACTCTTTTAATACTTTTTTCAACCAAATACTTTTTTATTCTAAGAAAAAAAGCCCAAATACTGAAATGTTGATTATTGTCTTAACACAAAGAGCCATCCATAAATGTTGTCTGAATAAAATATGGTCTCAATGTTTACAATTAGGAACTACCTGATCAAATAATAAGTTAACAAGAGTACAAAGGTAAGGGTAAGATTGAGCATAGTGACATTTTGCAGCAATAGGATTCACAAGTATCATTTGTTTGAATTCTTTCTATTTAAAGCAAATGGCGTGAAGGGGGCATGCCTTGTGTCAGGCCCATAAAGCAGATTTATGAGGAATAAATGTGTCATTCTGTAGCGATGCCTGTTCGATCAGTGGCTGTGAGCTGTTGAAAGCAACACTTGGCTTGTTACAACTGTCTGCGATTCAGCCACGCCAGCAAAACTAAATCTCCTTTGTACAGATGGCTGGTTTTTAAACGGATGCCATTCTTACCTTCATCTGTCCACTGGTTGTCCAACATGTTTCACCACTATTGCATTTAATATGTGTTCCCGCTAATGCCACTGACTCAACACTGTGACAGGTTGATTCCCTCTCTTGATTTATAAGGAGGCAGTTGTTTGTTCTCCATACGCACTTGAAAGACTAATATTGTGTCAAGGCTCGTTGTAGTTTGAGTCCGTCTCGTTACAAATGGTCATTAACTGAAAAATGCAACTTTAGTAAACCATCTATATGGATTTGGGCTTAAAGCTCTTTTGATTCCGTTGAGTTTCTTGGTCCACTGCAGCATCATGCAGAGAAGCATTTACCGGTAAATCCTCCATGTGCAAAAAACAATCCACCTTGGAATTGACCAATATAACTGCTCGGCTATTAACTAGTATTATGAATATTAAATAGTAATCCCTACTGTTCAGTTTAAAAGTGGTCCGAGCTGCTTTTTTGGAGGAAAACATGGTAGGATTACAATATAATCCAGCCTAAAGGGTGATATGATTATAAACAGATTTCACAAAGAGGCTTGTGCACTTCTTTTTCTATATGCTGTTTTAACTCTACAAGGAGAAAGCCATGCATATGAAAGATCAGTCAGTCTGTTCTACTTGAAAGTCATCTTCTTTGTAATTCTTGTTCCTGCTGTCCTCTGGTAGATTCCATGTCTGTGTGTGTGCTAGAATTATTATATGTGTGTGCACATTATAGTATCCGGAATCCTTCCCAATTTAATGAAGTTGCCAGTTTGTGCTCTGCTGTGCATTAAATTCACTGAATCATCTGAAGCAAAAACATATAAATAAGTGAAATATTTCAACGCAATACATATGTATGTATGTATGTATGTATGTATGTACACACTTGCACTTGTAAAACACTGCCTAGGAACAGGATGGAAGGACCTTCTAATCTTGTGTAACAACCAGGTGGTGAAACAGCTGGTGCAAAACTACATCAGCAAGTCACTTCCAAAACCTCGACAGCATGATCAGCACCATACAGCAGGCAGAGGTCCAATCTGGTTTAACCAAACACACATTGGATTGAATACTGTACATATCATAGCTCACTTTAGCAGTTAAACAGACTACCACTTCAGTTCCATTTGGTCATAAATATTTGAAATCTTATATTTAGTTCTTGCTCGTTTTCATCTCTCCCATCCTCTGTAGCTAGCAAATATCCACAAGGGTGTAACTCATCGTGCAGACGGCCTGTCAACACCCAGCCTTGTTAATGCTTGGCTGCTCACTATAATACCTAGTCATCCCATATTCTAACATATGTTTCAACTAATCCTCCAAAACAACAATCATGTGGCTAAAAAGATGTGGTGAAACAAATGCTGACAACATAATAATAATTTATGAGTCTTCTAAGTCTGAATATACCCAGCTCAGGTGTAAAAGATAATAGGGTCTGAGACGACTCACGACGTACGTTACTGTGCTGTAATGGTTTTAGTGCATTGCCTGAGAATGTGCCCTACAGTTCCATTTTCCAATTTGGTAAAACTTGTAAATATAGAAAATCTCACATAAAGAAATAAACTATGGACCATTTCAGAGTGTTTCGTCAGTAACACAATTAAGAAAAAACAACAACCGTGCAATTGGCAATGTAACAATAAAACCCAATGTAGTGACAAAAACACAAGCTGTCACCACAAATGAACAACCACAGCACGGTGTACCGCATCAGATTTTGAAACATACACATAGTCAAATATAAAATTGTGGAAAACAACATGATGCAATATACTGTATATTGTGCCCCTTAAGTTCACATTAACAAGAGATTGTAATCACATCGTTTTACGGTGCAGGTGCAGGTGCAGGTGCAGGTGCAGGTGCAGGTGCACATATTGCAGCCGGTAGACAAGGTCTTTATTTGCAAGGCAACATCGAGCAATCCATAATACATGCAACTCCTATTCAAACATTTTTAATTTGGCTGATTAAAATCAAAAAATATTTATTTGTGTAAATATCTCACATTTGATGAATAATTAATCCAAAGAAATCTCTTTTCATATAAAATGCATCGCGCCGAAACTTTCCAAGTGCCTTTGGCTTTGCCGTAATTGGGAACATTTCCTGCATCAAACATCCCACATTATTAGCATCAGTCTTCATATGCGCATATGCACACACTTCGTGGTGGTAATCATAGAAATCATTGTGGTAACACAGTTGTAGTATTGTCTGACGCCTGGGGGTGGTGATGACAGAATGACTGCTGTGTCAAAGAAAATGAAATTTGTCATCTCCTGTGGGACAGAAGCTGTTAAAAATGAGAGTTTGTCATTGCTGTATGGAAGGAGGGAGGCACGATCTCCACACCGCATTTGCTCCGAGCTACCATTCACAGCATCAATTCTCATACAAACATGCACAGATGTATATTTTTGCACATGTCTAGATACTGTAATGGCATACATGTGTCTTTCAAAAAACAGTTTTTACCAGTAATGGCTGTCATGTACAATCATTCTATTCTCTCTAGTATCTATCTCCATTGTCTTCCCTCTCTGTGTGCCTCACAGTTTAGATGATTAGACCTAATTGTAGCTGTAGAGAAGTAAAAAATAATTAGAACGAGACTACTACCCATTATCCTGTCGCTGTTACACCAGAGATAACTTGCCTTCTAGCGGGTTGTCTCACATCGAGACCTTGTTTTACCTTTCGTCCCAGTGCTCTAGCACATCGCCGCTCCTCTGATACAGCTGATACATTTCTATCGCTGCAGGCACAGATTGTGCATGAGCCATTAATGCCCCACGACATTCAGATGAAAAACCATGACATTTTCTTGTCAGATCTACTGGTGTGAGGTCTGGATGTCACAGGTAAAGTGTTAATGGGGATGTCATTGTGTTATCCCTCACCAAAAACACTAAACTATCCGGCTGGTGTCTGTTTGTCTATGTATGTGTCTATGGTGTTCACTGTTTCGCAATGATTTATTTAGTAGTCCGTAAGGGGAATCTTTGCAAGTATTTGGACTCAGCATGCACACACACACACACACACACACACACACACACGCACACGCAATCCTGGCATCTGATTTTACTCAGGTAGATGTTGGAGTAGTCGTGTCTTGCCGAAGATGCAGCGCGTCGCTTCTGTGACCTGATTTCCTATGACAGGAATTACTCGAGCATTCAGTCTGACGCACACATACACACACATCCATCACCCCGTCTCTGCCTTCCTCTCGCTCCCTTTCAAGCTTGCTCTGCTGCTCCTCTCCGTTCCAATACCTTCACAAACCTCACCTGCTTCTCACATCCTTTTATCTCTTCTCAACGTGCCCATGTTTGACAGCAATGGGAGATAAAAGCTCAACCCCCCCCCCCCTCAGAAAATGCCGCATGCTACATAACCTGCAGATGTGTGAGCGCCATGGCACAGATTTCTAAAATGTGTGTCACAATCCTGCTTTAGTTGCACAACGCACCCCTTGTGTGTGTGTGTGTGTGTGTGTGTGTGTGTGTCTGTGTGTCTGCGGTCCTCTTTGTGATCTCACTTTATCTTCTTCTCTCTTTCTCTTTAGTCTGCTGTTCTTCACAGCTTCTCTCTCCTCTTTCTTTCTCTCTCCTCCTCTCTTGTTCATCCTCTTCTTCTCACCCTCCACATGCAAATCCTAATTTGAATGCAAAGCTTTAGAATTCATATATGCACATTAGCCTTAAAGCACAAAGTCAGACATTGCCCTACTGACACTGCAATCACATAGTGTATGTTGCGTCACTTTGCGCTGTGTGTGTTGGAGCGTGATAAACGCATGATGGTGTGTGTGTGTGCGTGTGTGTGTGTGTGTGTTAATGTGCGGATCTCAAGCCCTACCATTCTACTACAACTATAGTTGTCTGTGGTATATTTGTGGCCAGTTTAAGACCGTTGATGAGCACTTAACCTGTCAGCGCACCAAAAGACGCACTGCAGCAGCTTCTCTTTCTCTCTTTAGCTGTCCTTCTATCCAATTTAACGCTCCCTCTCTCTCCCTGTCTCTTGCCATCTCTCGCTTATTTTCTTTCTCTTGCTCCCCCTGCTGTAGCTGCATTTCCTCTATGTTCCCTTCCTATCTCTATCCTTCTGTTTTCTCCAATGGCCTCTCTTGCGCTCATTCTTAATCTCTCTCTGTGTATAGGGAGGCACAATTAATTCCACTGCCTCTTTTTTCTCTCCTTTTGGCTGAGAAGGTAGAGGATAGTCCAAAGAGGTGTGCATCCTTATGAATCATTGCATATGTGTGATAGACGGAGACTGGAAGGGGGGTGTGTTAGGAGGTGAAGAGCATTGCGTCATTGGGGGTGTGTTGAGCAGGAGGTGGGCCAAGCCGGCTGTCAGTCAGTGACGCGAGTGGAGCACGTGCGTCGGTCATGGCTGGGAAGACGCTGTGCGGCGGTTATCTGGCTGTAGGCGAGGAGAGCTAGAAACAGCCGCAGCTCCCTTTGCCGACGGGTTGATCGAGGGAGTGAATGTCTGTGTGAGTGTGAGAGTGTGTGTGTGAGTGTGTGTGTATGTGTGTGTGTGTGTGTGAGAGTTTGGGTCTGTGCAAATGTAGATGCTGCATGGGCTGCAACCAGAGCTGCTGCTGTTGCTGCTGGTGAATAATGCAGACAGGGGAACGGAGTTTGGATAGCATGCGGGGAGATTAATAATGCATCCTGCCGGGTTACATTAGTTAGTTTTGCTGGAACCTGTAGCTGTCTACTGTCTGCTGTCTGCCTGCCTGCTTGACTTACTGACTCCCCGCCTACCTTTCTGCCTGACTGGCGGACTGTCTGACTTAGTCTGAAAATGTCTCACTACCATTTCATCAAATGCTGTAAGTAGCCATTCACCATCTCTTTCTTTGCATGCAAGTGTGTGTGTGTGTGTGTGTGTGTGTGTGTGTGTGTGTGTGTGTGTGTGTGTGTGTGTGTGTGTGTGTGTGTGTTGTATCAGCGCTTACTATATATGCAGGGTGTCAAGTACTGTATGAGTTTACATGCTGAGGAATTCTGCTCACCAGCTGCCCACACAGCAGCACAATCTAAACTTCAAATGTGTCCCTGTGTGTGTCCCTGTGTGTGTCCCTGAGTGTGTCCCTGAGTGTGTCCCTGAGTGTGTCCGTGAGTGTGTCCCTGTGTGTCCCTGTGTGTGTCACTGTGTGTGTGTGCAGTAAGTGGGAGTGTGAGCTTGCTGCAGAGAGCTGCTGCAGATGTGTGAAGTTGACCGGTGAATGCGGCAGGTACTGGCAGAGGGAAAGAAAGATGAAATCGAGCCACAAAGATTCATAACACAGTGACAGACTGAGAGAGGAGAGAAAGTCGATTCAGAGAGAGAAGGACAGACGGAGGGAAACTGAGGGTGACTTAGAGGAGCGTTGTAGAGAGGAGAGGGAAAGGCAGGATTGGGAAATGGAAAAGATGTGAGGATAGGATGAGTGACATATGAAGAATTCAGCCAGACTTACGGAGGAATGATGCTAATATTTGAGGGGAGATGGCAAGGAAGGAAAGAGAGAGGCAGAAAAAAATAAAAGGAGAAAATAGTGAATTATATCATAGAGGTGATGCATACTGTCATAGTACATATAGTCATACAAGTCTTTCCTTGACTCTTAGAACACTACCTGTCTCATACCCAAATCTCTACCCTACTGCATACATCTATCTATAGCCTGCACGTTTATGGTGTCTGCAGTTTGCAGCCTGTGTGTGTGTGTTCGTGCACATCTTTGTGCACTATTTTCTAATTTACGAGCTCCTGCAGTGCTGTCAGTGTTATTAGCTGGAGCCTGTATGGGATGTTCCACATTCAATCAATAACTGATAGCCTGGTGATGGCATGGCGGCAGAAGAAGCAACTACTCTCTGTCTGTCTCTCTCTGTCTCTCTCTCTGTCTCCCTCTCCCTCTATCTCCCTCTCTCTCTCTCTCTCTCTCTCTCTCTCCCCCTCTGTTTCTTTCTTTCTGTCTCTCCGCTCATTTCATCTCTCTCAGATTCATTCAGCCCTGTTTCCCATTAGACTCAGCTCTTCTGTTCTTTCCTTCTCTCATTCACATTTCATTGGTCCGTTCAGAGCCATTCATCACACCATCGCAAACAATTATTTTTGTATGACTATTCAGAGCAGGCATTGTCATAGTTTTTGCAATTGTGGAAAATTAAGTAAAAATGATGTGTGTTTTCATCAGCTAGGTTAATGCAATTGAACATACAGTTTTCATTAGAAGAATGGAAATTGAGGGCAAATTCGTATTGATCTGTGCTGTCAGTGCTGTCCATATTTAATGTTTTCATCTACAAGCGTAAGACGGAGAAATGCTCCTGGGAATTTTCTAAAACATCACCCGATAATGTTTATATGAACAACAAATTCAGCCACATAACATACAGCAACACACAGCAGGTTATGGCAAGTCATGAGGGATAGCACAACATTTAGTGCCATGTGTGAACTACTGTGCAGTTCAAGTGAATCTTTTAGCACACTGAGCATACATCATTATTTATTTAGAGAAGTGCATTTGAATCACTTAATGTTAATTTTCCGTCGGGGTGTTCAGCAGTTCTTGATGAAAGCATTTTTTTTTTATCTAATGGAAATTCATCTTCTACATACTTTATATACCTCAAATTCTTCTGAGTGAGTCACGTCTGTATCAACATGCCCACGATATGTGACGTCTGTCATGGGCAGTGAGTTTATGGGTTGATGTGACTGCAGCCTTGAATGCCTGTTTAGTAGATGATACATATATCATTGACAAAGAAGTGTGAAGGATAGGCCACAACAAGGAGGAGATGACAGTCACAAAGTCATAGCAGAGAGGGAGACATGTAGTTCTCCATAATTACATTGTGTGTGTGGTAAAAACCGACAGAGCTAGTGTGCTTTATGCATGTTTAAGCTTGTACATATAGCCTAAACCTCCAGGAGTGGTGACGAGTTCTGCTTTTGATGTTCTGCGCTGTAGCCCTGCAGTGAGCTTATACGGGTCTTTTATGGACACGGTCTGAACACACACCACAACAGCTACTGCAAGCCACATTTCAAAGTGGGCTGACTGGAAGAGAAGGCGAGAAGGGAAATATGTGAGAGCAGAAGAAAAAAGGAGGCAATAACGAAAGCCGAACTGTGGAGAGATGGAGTGGCATGATATTTGAAAAGGCAGTAGTTTGAGTGTGTTTTTGTGTTTGTATGCGTGTTCTTAAAATAAAATACAGTCGAAGCAGACACCTGGCATGAACAGTATAATAATGACCCCCTTTGTCTGGAACCTGAATACAAAATAACCTTTTTACATGTCTAACCAGAGCAGATGGCACTGTGTGTGTGTGTGTGTGTGTGTGTGTGTGTGTGTGTGTGTGTGTGTGTGTGTGTGTGTGTGTGTGTGTGTGTGTGTGTGTGTGTGTGTGTGTGTGTGTGTGTGTGTGTGTGTGTGTGTGTGTGTGTGTGTTTATAAGTGGCAAACTGGGTTGGAGGGGGCAGGTGTTTGAATAAATGTAAAGGTGTGAGAGCTCCATTAGTCTGCCTGGATGCCTTTGTTTCTATCCGATATGGATCTAGTACAAAGACACCTCAGGACCCTGAGACCCAGGACCCTGTAAAGTTGACACAAAGCAGCAACAGTCCTCCAATGGCCAGTCAAGGCCATACTTCTATTGTAGTGCTGCTTTTCACTGGGTTGTGGGAAAGATGGGGACAACATGTAGTTCTTCAAAACTGTCGCACTAACAATAAGACATAGAGAACCACTTTAGATCAATGGAGAGACAAAGATGCTCCGAGGGAGGGATACTTAAAACAAAAAGGTTCCAAAAGAACAAGAGCAAAAAAGTTGAGAGAAGGAATGAGATATAGCGACATCATTGGCCAAATATGGATGAGTTGGCGAGTCAGAAAGAAAAACACACTATCTCTACAAAGACATCCTCCTCCTCATATGTTACTTGTCTCCTGGGGTGGCTGTGACCCGAATTTGTCAAATTATCAATGCTATCGATGCCAGATTGATGCAGTTTTACTTGAAATCTTGTGTAAAATGTTGAATGTGTGTCTCTCTTGAATTTTACCTGCGCGCACACACTCTGTGAATACCATTGCGAGCCCATCTACTGCACAAACACTGTACATCCTAATCATCCTAGCAGACTATAATAGGTTTAGCATCTGCCTGAGATCTGCTTGGCTGAGTTCCACTGAGAGGCAGAGAGATTATGTGGAGTCAGGAGAATCACTGGGACAGGAGAGACGACACATGAAATGCTGTGACGCTTCTCTCAACTCACCCCACGGCAAAACAGACACAGCAAATATCCTTTACAGTAAATATGCTAAATGACTGCCCACACACAGCTGCAGACACAGACATGCAACGCATACATGCATGCACACAAAGCAGGAACACGTTTTAACACAGTTTGGAGAATAAACCGACAGCGTAAGCATGTTTTGTCACTTTGATACGATCTCTGGAGTAAATACTATGGACTGCAGTGTTTTCACTGATTCACCAGATGGTCTTCCTCACTTTTTGGATGGACGGCCTGCCACCAGAGCTGGAGTGAAAATAGATAATGCATGAAGACATTAGTTTTGCCTTTTAGTTTTCCTACACTAAACATCATTATCATTATCTTGCTCTTTCCCCTTTTCTCCCTAGGTTGTTTCCAGCTATGTAATGTCTTTCGTCAGAACATGGAGATAGACCAGTGTCTGCTGGAGTCTCTCCCCATTGGCCAGCGCCAGCGGCTGGTCAGGAGAATGCGCTGTGACCAAATAAGGGCGTACTACGAGAGGGAAAAGAGCCTTCAGCGCCAGCAAGGTGGAGTCAAGGCTCGAGCCCCGGCCGCCAACCGCAAGAAGCGCCGCGTCCGCTTCGGCCTCGCCGATGTCGTACAGGATGCGATCATTCGCCATGACGACAAAGAAGGTGTGTATGCCAGCGCAAATATGAGAAGGTCTGTTTCTGGTTGAGTGACATGGTAGTGGTGTGTGTGTGGATTTGTGCACAGTAAACATTCGAAGGTGACACACACACACACACACACACACACACACACACACACACACACACACACACACACACACACACACACACACATATAATAATGCCCTCTGTTGAGAGTAAAACAGTGAGTCCACAGAATGGCAGTCACTTTGGACTCAAAAGTCTGCACTGTTCAGTGGCAGTGACAAGGGTGTTTGAAATATTCTAACAAATGCCAAAGGTAACACGAGAACATAATGACACAGTGTTTGCTGGAGCTGGCTGTAAAACAAAGTAATGCTTCAAAACTAATATTAGCCTGTTGAAATATTAGCTCAGGGACAATGAACACTGAGCATGTTTTCAATGATCATCAATTTTGTTTTCTAAAAATGGAGATGACATTGAAGAATAATATAGTCAAAATACATGCACTAGAGCTATAACTTTATCCCCCTTCAATTGGGCAAAGCAAGAGAGTTTTCCTCAGGAACGCATAAAATCATATCTCCTGCTGCCTGCTTGTCTCCCAGCAATGACGCACTCAAATACTCAGGCTGTTTTTGTAAGATCAGATACTATTCAAGAGGTCCTCACACTCAAAAGGCCCTTCATTCTTTTGTCTAACATCACTGTCTTTTTTTAATTTATTATTTTTTACTATGTCACTCATTTGCCAGTCGTTTACCCAGCTGTCCGGGTGTATCTGTGTCAGTCCTACCAGCAGTCTTTGCAGGTCACTGTGTTAATCTCTGCTCTCTGGCTGCCAATGAGGTTCATCTGGGGTCTGTGGGAGCAGCTGGTGTGCCATTACAACAGCCAGACTGAAACCAGGGTTCCTTGGCTTGCCATGAATCAGATCTGCTACCTCTCTGCCTAATGCCTACCTACCAACCAGGCACGTACGCATTGCTATGGGAAGGTCAGCGGTCTCCTCATGAGTGACACATTCACTTCTTACACACTCCTTAAGTCAAGGCACGTCTTGAAAGCTTTATGATCCATTTATGTTACCCTGTGTTACCTTGCCTTGTTCTTGTAGTGTCTCTCTCATCATGAGACCTTGTGGATCCGTCCAAACCACTTCGTGGTAACACTTAAGAATCAGCATTTGCTGCATCTTGACAAAGGTTCTCGAGCATTCCCCTCGGGTCCTGGTGAGCTGAGTGCTAACAGTTTTTCTCACCGTTGCTGCTTAAGTTGACTCCCTTTTTGTACAGAGTGATAGGATTTGCCTCAGGCTTGGACTTTCCCCAGAGTAATGTGAGAACATTTCTGAATCTTTTCCCCTTACTACAGAAGTATTTTAAGAAAAAAGATAAATTGTGTAAACACACTCGTTGCTGTGAGAGCCCAGGGGTTAATCTGGTGGGTAGGGGTAAACGAGTAAGAGATTTGTATTTGACAATGCCAAGATACCCCAGTCTTAGTCTTGCGGGCGGCTGTGGCTCAGGAGGTAGAGTTGTTGTTGTAGAGCAGGTTGTCCACCGGTTGGAGGATCGGTGGTTTGATCCCCAGCCCGTGTCGAAGCAACTATGAATGTGTATGAATGGTTATCACTACTGAAGAGCTGATGTGCACCTTTTATGTTAGCCTCTGACTGTATGAATGTGTGTGAATGGGTGAATGCCGACATGTGTTGTAAAGCGCTTTGAGTGATCGCAAAGATTGGAAAAGCGCTATATAAATGCAGTCCATTTACCATTCATCTTAGACCTCATCATAAATATTAAACAGGATACTGAGTGCTGACTTCCTCTTCATGATACAGGTAGTTATATCTGTATCAGATATGACTATCAGAATATAATGGTGATTTCTTGATTATTTTATGCTTTCAGCATTTTTGTTAAAGGGATCTAGAGATGAAACATCGTAATAGGCTAACAAAAAATGAACGCCGTGTTAGCTGATAGACAATGATGTCATCGCTGTTATCTTAAATGAACTGTGCTCTTCTCAGTTTGATTTTTTTTTTCAGTTCTCAGAACCGTGTCCTCCAGATTCTGATGATTAGTGAAACATTGAAAACATTATTTTCTTATCGGTTTTATTTTACAGGAAATAAGATGAAGGAGAAGGAGATAAAGAGAAGCAGGGTGGAGAACAAAGGAATGGTTGACTATGATGGGAAACATTGGAAAGACAAAGAAATGTATAGGCAGCAGAAAAGAAGCATCAGGTTAAAGAGGATATTGTAATGTTAAGGATAAAACACAGCCCTATAGTTACATAGGAGTAATACTATATACCTCATCTCCATTCCCCATTCCTATCTGTCATATGCAAACATCTGGCTCACTTGCGTTTTTGACATTTGGTGAAATTGCTTTTCCCAAACCAATCTTTTCACTTCATCAAAGAAAGACACGGAAGTGGAACGGGAGCAGCTGTTGCCTTGTAGCCAAGGAACTTACATTCTATTTTTATTATGTCTTTGCCTTTGAACAAAATTATGATATTAAATATGACATTTTGAAGTCTGTGGTTTTCACTGTGATGACGATTCCTGGCAAAACACAATGTGAGACGCATCAATGATTTACAAACGCTCAAGAAAGGTAAACAACAATTCAGGTACATTTTAAGAAGACATTTTAGTAAGAGTCTAAGTGGACTGTCACGTCACATCATCTGGGAAGTACATGTGATGCCATATTTATGGTCTGAAAACCCGTCTTGTAACAACTTTACAAGTTAGAAACCAACAGCACATGTCCTATCCATACGACTGCTCGAGTGTGGCAGCCAGATTGAATTTGCATCCCGATTCCTCCTGATACATTTATCACGTTTTAGACGGTTAAGAAATTCAAACTAAGGCCGTATCTTAAAGACGATGATATGTATTGATGTTTTCACTTTGCATCAATGATATTGGACTGTTGGTCATTTTATTGATACATCGATCCAGATCAATGTATTGTTACACCCCTGGTATATGGTGTTGTAGCGCTGTAGTGCTGTAGCCGTAGTGTTCCTTTCAGGCCAGCCATCATCTGGTGGATATGTCCTCTTTCTCCAGCCTACAGAGTAGGTAAATACCGTTCCTTGTTTGAGAGCAGTAGAGGGAACAACTCCAGGGATTGCAAAGGGAATGTGTTTTAAGCCATAAATAATCTTTGCTGTCCATAGTTGGGAAATAAGTGTCATTACTCATTTCTCTTCCCACTTGGTTTTAATTTAAATACTCATAGAAGGAACACATCTAAATTGAATTTCAACTTCAAACTGAGCAGTATAGACCTTTTGTGAGGAAATGAGTTAATAAAGTACTTATGTTTCATTCTCGCTTACATCCTTTGATAAAAAAGGTACACTGATGAGTCATCAGGTGAACCAAAAATGTAATATTAGAAGCTCAGAAAAACACGAAGTTACTGCCAGTGGAAACTTTCAATATGCTGCCGGATGACGCAGTTGGCATGAAAGGGATCCCTGCTGTATCAGACTGAGAGTCTTAGGGTTTTAAATTGGATTCCAGTAAAATATATCATGACATATTTCACTACCACCTCTGTGGGCCGAGACCCAGTTCTGTCAAAACCACGACAGGTTTGATGTGCCTTTAATCCCAACAAGCTCTATTGCAGAGAAATATCAACGTTCTCCTCTAACATCCATATTAACCTTTTTCCCTATCTCTCCTATTCCCTGTCTGGTTATATACATACAAATATATAATCTAGAGTGGGGGCAGTAACAATGTGACATATCTTTTCTCTACTGAAGAGGACACCTGAGTGTTGGATCGATGTCAGGTGATGATGGCAAGATGACAAAACAAAAAACAACTCGCTAAATGTTTGGAGTTTCCCATCACTGTACAAACATCCCGACCACTCTGAGTGGTACATTGATTTTCAACTTAGGCTGTGGCTCCGTCCAGCACATTCATTACACGTGTCCACCAGAGAATATAAGACACATAACAAAATACAGTTTAGCATTTACCTGAATCTTCATAAACACATCTTCACACTAGATTGTGATTAATGACATTTGATCGTTGAATGATCTGTGATCATTTAAATATTGATCTTGGTTTAATACTGAGGACTAAGGGGAACTACGAGCACCAGTGCCACCTTGTCGCTGAATTCCTCTGAGGTATTTAGGGGCTTGATCCAATGGACCCGTTTAAACTTCCAGAAGATTGTCTGCTCCGTTTGTTAAGAAGCTTTGCTCCACGGATTTGGAGGTGGCGACTGCGTCAACCCAAATGGTTGAACATTATATAACACCAGACATGGTGCACGTGGTGTTTCTTATTTTAGCCATGTTGTGATTCAGTTTTATGAATTGTGTCAAAAGCAGTGCTCCAAAACATCACTCAAGGCTGAAAGCTATTACCTGTAAACTATTAACTCCGCTTGCTTCACTTCCTCACTTTGGAGAACTGAGTCCCTGCGCTGTGCCTGCAGGATGGATCTATACACACTGATCAATAATGGTAGGTCAGGCGGATGCTCTAGAGTTGAATCGCAAGTGTGGCTTAAAAGAACCCGCAAACCACATATGCACATGCACACACATGTATGAAACCAAACAAGTACAGCAATGACAGAGTAAATAAAATTCACTTATATAAATGTAAATCTGCTTATAAATATTGTCTGAAATCTCATCGCAAATCACTTGAATTGAATTGAATTGAATCAAATCGGAATTGTATCATGGCAAACTTTGATATCAGCTAAATGTGTATCATTTTCCAAAGAATGGATATAATATCGTATTGTGATGTTGTTGTGATCTACACCCCTACCATCCATTACAATACAATGCTAATTTCATGATTCATTCATCATGAAACCAAATGGTTGAGCTTTTGGAGGACATTGTAATATTATATTGTTGCTTTTTCCTAAACAAAGATGTGAGATAACATTTCTTGAATGGTTTTGAAGGTAAAGTCTTAAACAAACAAACACAAACACCCTGGTGTGTTTTCCGTTCATGTTTTAACAATGTAATGCATAAAATCATCTCATTTCTGAACAAGTGGGCAGGAGATGCCCGTTCCATTTTACAGAACTCTTCATACGATAATCTGCATTTAGAGTTAAGCATTATTTTAAAACTGTACAAGTACCATTTTTTCATCACGATCGAAACCATGGAAAACTGTCAATGCTCATTTCAGAAACATGGAGCCGTGAGGTGAGACGGTGCCTCCTGTGACTTTGACTCTGTGATAAGGACCAACGAGACAGGAGCATTTATAAGGATGAGGGATTTGGGCAGAATCTCATATATGGCTGAAAAGGAATGATGCTGTACGTGCAGGGGAATATGCCTCGTCGCTAGATGAAGAAAACTGTCTATATTGCTGTAAATTGCATATTATAGAAGATGCATTACATGGATTGTATTACATTCATGGAATATCACGGTCCAGTAGGAATAAGAAGCGCCAAATAATCAAAAAACAGGCTGAAGAAAGGTACTCGTACTGTGTCTACAGACCGTGATCCTGCAGCGTGTGCGCTATATCTACTTCAGGTTCAAGTTCAACAATGAATAATATTGTTATCACTTGCATGTCTTGCTGTGTAGCTTTGTGATATTATTTCTTAGCATAGGAGGTATATGCGAACGTGTGAGTCGTCAAGGAATCTGAAAAGTACTAATTCACTTGTTCACATGGTTTTAGATGCAATTTGGCTGTAGTTCCAAATGCATGTTTAGAAATCTTCACCTTTATTCAGATTATTGCTCTCGTGCTCTCTTCCCCTTTTTCTCTTTTCCACTCTGCTACCAGTTCCTATCTGGTTTCCATGGAAACTCCACATACGTCTTGAACAGCTGTTTTGCAATTTTCCACAAAATGACAGTCGACTTTGCTTCGCGCCCACTCTCCATTCCCCTCTCTGCAGCCTCCTTATAGAGGGGTAACACTCACAGAAAACACAGACACACACTGAAGACCAAAGCTTGAGATCTGCATATAGCCAAACACCAACTGACATAAAGAGACTTAACATAGAGAGGAAATGACTTGTGTTGCTGTGGGACCAGCGTAATCCCTGTCAACTACATTACAACAGAGATACACATTCTTTACTGTAAACCTGCAGCACTCCAATGATGCTCTGTTTAGATAATGCATGTTCTTACTTTACCTTTTCTAGTTGTATCTAGTTGTATAACTGTAGGATATGATAACACATCTTAATCAGCACAGCTGGAATTCGCCTTAAGCCCATCAGATTGGTTGCTAAAGCCATGTTTATCCATCCTGCTATTGACTTAACATAAAGCCTTCTGTCTCTTTTGGGTTAAAATCCCAGGACTGTGGATTTTGTTCTCCGTCTCTTGTAATGGAAGAACCTTAGCAAGGGATCCCATGAAGGCCAGTATGAACACGAGGAATGATTACATCAAGTAAATCTGGTTTCAATGATCATTTGTGACCCTATCCTTTTAAGTTACACTCATCTTAAAGGAAGTATTGAAATGTTTACCTACTAAAGCTGGCAGAAAGCCAATAGACACAGTGGACACGTGTGCTTCACACAGACTACAACAATGGTTGGTTTTGAGAAACCCGTCAATGGTACAACAGTACTATTGATTCCCAACGGCCAAATCACCAGACAGACGCTTAACTTTTTTTCCTCTAACTGCCTGATGGTCAATATGCACCTATTGACCTTCGACCTCTCTTTAGACACGTTCAATAATGTGCCATAAAGCTCTGGTAGGTTCTCCTATTGGAGACTAACACTAACTGGCTCCAACAGTTGGGAAGTTTTACAAACCAGAGACTCTTCTGACACACTCACAAACATTTTTTTTTTGTTAAGAAGCAAATCATGTGATAAAATGCATGCTTAAAAATCACTGCTCCACATTCACTATGAGCATCTCTGTAATATACTAGTTGATGGACAGGAAAGCAAGAGCATTAGCTATTCCCTGGCAACATCTAGCGCTCAATGAGCCTTAATTGGTGGTTTACAGTCTGAGCCCCGACAGTGTGCGGAGGAGACGGGAGATGATTGTGCAAAAAAGACGGAAAGGTTGGCCAGTTTTATTCTCATCAACCATTTAAAGGCCATTAGAAGACTGGAACATGTCTGTGCACAGTATGTGTTTGTTATGTGTGCATGTGCTCAGTCAATTAACTGATTAGTTAACGGAAAATTAACCGATGATAATTGATAAATGCGAAAGTCAAAACATTTGCTGGTTACAGCTTTCCCTTATTCATGACTTTGTAAACTGAATACTTTTGAGTACTTCACTGTTTTGCAAACTGTTGCAGTCAAAACAAGTAGGATTGCAACTCTCAGGTTAAATTAGGGATTCATATTTTTAAGTTTTTATTAAGCAATTCATTGTTTAGTCTATACAATGTCAAAGAACTGTGAAACACTTCCATCATCGATTCCCAGAGCACAAGATGATTCTGTAAAATGACTTCAGATCAACAGTTCAGAACCCACTACATTGATGTTCATATAAAAAAGAGAGAGAAGCATGTCTTCTCTTTTGAAAAACTTAAACCAGCAAATATTTGAAAATGTTGAGTGTTGATTATTTTTCTTTCAATCGACTTGTTTCAACTCTAAACATAATAAACTATTTGTCGGCCACACTTTGGCTGTGCTAAGTGATGATGAAGAGTTATTTTTGACCCTTTCTTTGAAGAATAAATCATTTTGTCTTATTTTCTAAATAATGAATACATAAATCTATAATGAAAACAAACGGTGTTCGCCTTAATGTATTAAATACTGTAAGTGTGTTGCGCTGGGCGTGTAAAGGCATGCATCACTGTGTGCACACTGAACATAGTCATCTGTGTTTGTGAAATATACACACAATATGATGCAGACACACACAAACACATCTTAGAGGCTGTAGCTTTGTATGATCATAATGTTTAATCAACAGCTTTTTAATGACGGTTTCAACACACTGAACATTATAAAGTAGGATTTCTTGCAGAGCTGTTGTATAGGGGTTCATTTGGAGTTTGGATGGGGAGTCGGAGAGTGAGTCTGTGTGTGTGTGTGTGTGTGTGTGTGTGTGTGTGTGTGTGTGTGTGTGTGTGTGTGTGTGTGTGTGTGTGTGTGTGTGTGTTGGATGAGGTTATTTAAGCAGGTCTTTCTATATAATGACCCTTTAAGTGGAATTACCTCATGGGGGTCATCAATAGGGTTCATTAGCTAGAATTATCATCTCCGTAATTACCATGGTTACGGTCTTCGGAGCCATTTGCTTTGCTTAAAGGCTCTAGTGTTGTGTGTGTGTGTGTCTGTGTGTGGTGGGATTGCGTGACAGTGGTGGCTGTTCTGTTGGGAGAAGGTCTTCCAGGGTTTAGTCAGTATCCATCTAGTGCTGTCAGTTTCAGTGAAATCACATATGTCCTAACCACCTCCCTCTCCTCGCCCTCCCGTTTGTCCATCCTACTCTGTTTATCTGTCACACACTCCAGTACTCTCTGTCTCTGTCTCTTTATCGCTCTCTCTTTCTCTCTTCCCTGCCGTGTTCTCATTCCTTTTTGGTACACGTTTGAATAAATAATATATTGGAGGATTAGTAAAATCACTGCGACCTTGTTTCGCCTACGACTCTCTGCCCCTTTCTTGTTTATGGCTGACTGCGTGAACTTGTTTGTAGTGATTTGTGTTTTCCTCAGTAGATCTGTGTCAGTATGTGAGTGGGTTGTACTGCTCACTGGAGCTTACAGTGTGCGATGTGAATCTCTGTAACCCAGAGGCTTTCTGACCTGCTGCTGGAACAAGAAGCTACCAAACACACACGACCTTAACACTGATCCACACTGACATGTCAAGGACAGTCAGAGGACACTCGACACACATTGGTTTTGATAGTGAGGGGCTCGTGTGTGTGTGTGTGTGTGTGTGTATGTGTGTGTGTGTGTGTGTGTGTGTGTGTTATGCGTCATCACTATCTGCCCTAAGCTCGCCATCTGTCTTCACATACAGCAAGTGTTAACATATGGATGTTTGTTGTGTTGCAGTGTTGTGTCTCCTGAAGGAGGGAGCCGACCTCAACACTCCCATTTCTTCTGGGGGATCCTTGCTTCACCTGGTAACACACACACACACACACACACACACACACACACACACACACTCACACACACAATGTCAACACACACACACACACACACACACACACACACACACACACACACACACACACACACTCACACACACAATGTCAACACACACACACACACACACACACACACACACACACACACACACACACACACACACAATGGGACAACAATGTCAAAGTTAATACTATTTAGATCGATTGGAGATATAAATCCAAGTATCAATTTATGCAATATTTTGCAATATATCTCTCATTAAGATTTGGAAATATTGATAAAACCTCCTAACAATGTAAATGTAATTCTGTATTGAGATGTTAATACATTTTGTGATATAGCACATTAAATGCCTAATAAATAAATGAACTTCAATCACAGTTATTTGTGTTACACACAACACATTTTAATTTCCCCTGGTGTGTATCATCATATCAGTCAACCTCCCAGTTTATTTATTTTTCATTCATTCATTAAGAAATGTTGCAGCAAACACTCAGGTGTGTTGTCCTCTAACATGAGTCCCAATAACCGTTCTCCATGCCTTTCAACACTTAGCATTTTACTCCTGTGGCAATACAAGTATGTAATTGTCACAATTGCTGTACAATACATTTTTGACATATATTAGTTATTATGCAGTGAACCGCTCATGTGTACTGTTTATTGTTAGCAGTGCTTCGGGAAATATACATTTTGGAAAAGTAATTATAAAAAAAATGTACTCTGCTTGCATTCCGCAGTGTGCTCGCCATGACAATGTGTTTGCGGCGGAACTTCTGATTGAGCGAGGCCTAAATGTCAACCTGCAGGACGAAGACCTGTGGACAGCCCTGCATGTAGCGTGTGTGTGTGACCATGCAGACGTGGTGCTGCTACTGCTGCTGGTAAGAAACACAAATGCCAACATGAACATGCGTAATATGAAACAAAGACACACACACACACATGCATGGACACCTATTTGGAGTTTAGTAATTTACTTGTTAATTCCTGCTATTCCGAGCGTGTGAGCTACACATTAGATTAGTGTTTTGGAATGGGTTGGCATTCTAACTCCATGTTTGGAATCAGCTTTGAACCAGTGGCTGTATTTACATTAGTCACCCAGAATGTTCAATCTAAGTTGAGCGTCGTTTCTTTGACGAGGGGTTTTGGATCACCGAGGGTCTGAAACACGACTTTCCATTCTCTCACAAACCCGGCTGAATAACCGAGAAGGAGAATATTTAGAGTGTGGGCATTAGCATGATATCAAAGCGAGAGACCGCTCTGTGGAGGATGTTCCCAGCTCTTGTCGGGTCTGTCTTGACGAGAGCTGTGGTTGTACTGATTAGGTCCATAACGAGAGCGGGGCCAGCTGCAGGGGAGGGCATGCACATCCAGCCCAGTCACTCTGAGCTGGGTCTGTTCTGCTGTTGTTGATTAGACCCAGGGAGGGTTAACTGCAGTCTGGAGCTCCATAGAATCCACTACAGCCTGGTTCTGCTGATTGGGTCCTGAGTGATTGCGGGGGAGGAAAGAGACGTTCCTGAGAGGAATGGATATGTTTGAAGAGCTCCCTGGCAAAGGATGTGCAAAGTGGATCTGTCAGCCAGGAGTGACTGTGTGACTGTTGGTTCATGTGTATGTTGCATGCGTTTAATTTCCCTCAAAGCAAAGATTCATGCAGGCTGCCTAATTTGTAGAGCATGGTGTGATATAGATACGCCAAATGCAATTTATGCAGTGAGTTATGCTTTCATGATAGGAAATACCATGAGAGAGAGAGAGAGAGAGAGAGAGAGAGAGAGAGAGAGAGAGAGAGAGAGAGAGAGAGAGAGATAATTCTGCTCCCTTGGAGGCAGTAACTAAATGTCTCCCATACACTACCAATACAGAACCAGTTTCTAGTAAATGAGGTCACATTTTCAGAGCTTATTCGAGCAACACCAAAATGTTTCTTCCGCTTTCACAGCTTGAATGTCCTTTGATACTTAGTTCTAATTTATTTGACCGCATATACTTCTACGTGTGTGTGTGTGTGTGTGTGTGTGTGTGTGTGTGTGTGTGTGTGTGTGTGTGTGTGTGTGTGTGTGTGTGTGTGTGTGTGTGTATGCCCTTGTACATGCCTGTGAGGTTGTGAGTGGATACTTGAAATGTATTAATTTTCAAAATGATGCACAGTTGCATGGACTGTTTTTTCCCCCCTTAGGGCAACATAAGCACTTGAGTTTCTTTTACTGGTATAATCAGCAGGAAACCCCAATGCTCTTCCTGTCTAAGGGTAAAAATAGCCTCAGTCGAGCCATATTTCCGATAGAGATGCAGTATCCTTTTTCTTCTATTCAGTCCTTTTTGACAACCATCTTCTCCACCACGGCCAGTGCTCAGTCATTCTGCTATGTTCTCATACTGCGGCCTTATCAGAATCCTAAGTGGAAGATCTTCTCTCTGAATATAACAGGTTTACTTTTTTAATGAGAAGCGGAACAGTGGTCGTGCCAGAGGAGCTTGACTGGCAGCTTTATCTTCGATTGGCAATATGTACTAATCTATTGTGTCCTCTTCTTCCTGTGTTTCCCCTCCCCTCGTCCTCTGCTTCTCTGTCCTTGATTTCCTGTCACCAATTCCTTCCTTGAGAAGCGTAGAGTTTTTTTTTTTTGCTGACAGAGATGTTACCAAGCTTGTCTTGTGGGGGAAGGAGGGGTGAGGGGGGGGGGGGGGGGGTTGATGTGTCCATTGTGGCTCTGGGTCCAGATTGGCAGTAATGTTAATTCTCTTATCTCCTTCCTCCAAACAGCAGGAGAGGGAGTAAGCCTAAACTGTCTCATTCCCAACCCTTTTCCAAATACATTCCTAAAGCCATTCCCAGCTCCAGCTCTGGTAAATGTTGGTGATTTAGACCCTGGCAGGATTAACTGGCTGTTCAGACGCACAATAGAACAACATGACAGGGTGTGTAGTCTTTATGAATGAGTCCACAAAAATATTACAGTGTTAGTGTAATACCCACTGGTGAAAACAGTCTGATTATCAAACAAAACCAGACGTTGTCCAGTATACTTGGACTTCACTCATACATATAAATATATACATCAACAGAGGCTCGCCATCTCCATGTGTTACCTTTTAGCTGACCTTCTTTTCAAAGCCCCAGCCCACAAGATACTTAGCAAATCTTAGTCCTATTTCTATTGGATCAATTATATCTTCCTAATTTATTATGAAACTCTGAACTGAAAAGATGTGCTAAATGATTAGACTTAATTGCAGAGTTGCCCGAATTCTGCTTCAGTGTGTCCTTGAGAGAAAGTACACAAAAAAAGGACTCTTGAAGAGCATAACAATTAGTCTGCTGTCTGAAACTGTTTACCACGGCAACTGATAGTTCTTTAATTATGTCCTCTTTTTCTCTGTCATATACTATTTCTCTGGTATTCTCTTTCAGTCCCTTAACTTGTGCTGGAGAAGATGTAGCGATGCAATCATTTGATCCCTGGGAGACAGGTTCTGTACCAAAATGTTATTTCTCATCTTACTGGTAAAAACCCAGCGGGGTTACAGCTGTAGGAGTGACCCACTTTCCCTGCTTGTAAATGATAAATTGAAAACTTCTGAACTCTTGATTCCTTTGAAGTCAAATGATTAACAGTAAGCCCCCGGCCGCACTGAACTCCACTTCACACCAGTTGAATTTTTTGGGATTTTCTGTTGATAATATAGCCCTCTGGGCTGTGACAGTGGGACTGCCCCATGGAAAAGCTTTCAGGGCATGTCTGCTGCTTGTTATTGATTCTGTGGCAGTCACTGCATGTAACAACTGCCATTATGAACCACACGGACAGCGTAGTATAAGCAGATTTCCATCTCTGTGACGATCGAGGCGGATTCATCGTAGTGTAGCTGGGAGCGTGTCGGGGTCAGAAGCCAACGTGTTAACCCCTCGCAGCCTGCGTGGCTGCCAGCCAGCCAGCACCGACTCGTTTATATCTGTCAGCACATGTCATGTGAGCTCAGACACATAATTAATGTCTCTGGATCAATGGCCCTCACATCATGCTTCCTTCACTATAATCTGTCTTTTTGTGTGGCATAAAAGGAACTTCAGATAAATGATTTCCGTAGTGAGAGTTTGTTAGTGTTGTCAAATTGTGTTCAACCAGGCTCAGGAGGGCAAGTATAGCATTTTGACATTCATTTAGCACATTTTTCTCATGTTGTTTACTGGCTTGTTCGTTTTGAAAGGACCAATTATAAAAGCAGATTTGCAGTCTGTCGCATGATTACGTCCTGGTGTGAAATCTGACTCACATTTTTACAGACCAATTCACAAAACACCTCAATTTATGCAACTGAATGCTTCCATTCAAATGATGGGTCTGAAGTATGAAGTAGATAAATACAAAAGGTATCAAATGAATTACTCTATTGGCATCTGTATCACTTTAAGGGTACTGGTACTGGTACTGGTACTGGTACTGTAATTATTTTAAATATACCCAGCCCTTCTCCTGACAGATCTGTCTTTCTGTCAGCTGATAACTTCATCCATCCAGACCTCTATTGGCTTTTACTGGACCTTGAAGTGAATTGTCTGTGTTAGCACCCCCCTATGCAGCACACACAGTCACACACGGCCACGCACAATAACACACACTCGCATGTTAACAGCGGAGTGGAGCGGTCAGGTTTATGAGGAAGTTCATTACCACACAAATCTAAGGAATAGCCGTCCAAATTTGTCATTCGAAAGAAAAAAGGGAGGGATGGGGGATGGAGTGTGTGTGATTGTGGGGGTAGGGGTGGGTGGAGAGGGTCTTAATAATATGCACTATCTCTGACTCACTCATCTCATGTCTTGCTCTTCAAGCTGTGCTTCACGTTGCGATAAGGTTTCTTGTTTCCTTGTGAATAGTCACGACGCAGCAGGCGATTAAGTTTTTAATGTTAATTAATTCCCTTTGTTAACCCCTAACTAACCCTTATAAGTGAGCGAAAACGGCTCCCAGCAGACAACACAGATGGGTGCAGTGCACAATGAAAATGCAAAGCTCACCAGAATATATTCTCTGATAACTGGAATTGACAGCATTGTGCAGCCTTTATCACACTGTAATTACTCTGCATTTCTCGGATGAAAAATGTTTCCTCTGAATACCTGTAAAAAAACCAAAATTTAAATTGGGGGGGGGGAGAAAGTCTGAATTTAATCGATTAACAAATGCAAGGTTGCACCGATGGTTTCAGTCTCAGCGTCCTTGTGGTGTTGCTGCTCAGTTTCCAGAGCACTAAGGTTAACAGCTCTTGTGTTGTCAGCTGTCTCCCTCCTCGCATTTTCAGCCCTCTTCCTCCCATTTCTCCCTTCCCCAACCCGTGCCTCTCTGTCTGCCTAAGGACTAGGTCATAAATCTCTTTGCCACACTGCAACTCGGTCGTTAGAATTCTATTAGCTGTAAATATTCAATAAGGATCCTCACTTAGAGTCCCCTGTCCCTGTTATCAGACCTGGTCCAGCTACGATCGTTACACCGGCCTGTCTTTTATGGTTAAGTCAAACAAAAGGAAGCGATTTATACCTGGATGCTGACAATTGCCACTTAAAAGGATGTATGTTACTTTTTAGCACCCAACCCAAGAGGGCATGATAAAAAGGAAAAGGACAGAAGGAAAGTCCACAAGTACATGTTGCGTGTCTTGTACACATTTCTGCTCTACTGGTAAAGCATTGCAACATTTTTACAAATAACGAGTGCAGTAAAGTACCTCTAAAGAAAGTCAATCAATCATAACCATATTGTGACCAACGACTATTGTGCTGTCGTCAAAGTGAAAGTCATGAAAGGAGCCCGAGGAAAAGCCTACCATGTTATCTCACACTATAAGAGAAGACTGCTCGAGCAGGGTCTTTGTTGAGTACGTACACATTAATCTTGTCACACTCATCCTGACGAACTCAGGTAACGGTAACCAACGCCCTCGCTCTTCACTGCCCCAACCCCCCAAGGCACTTTTTTTAATGAGTTCTTTAATTCACTGTAGTGTTTGTTAACGTCTCCATAGTTCTCCTCAGGTACACGCCTCTGGGAAGCCCAGATAATTTTCCACCACTTCATCATCGATTCAAGTTGTGATGAATGGCCTCGGTTAAACTCAGTTTGTTTGTGTCTCCTCTGCTTTCTTCTGCCCTGCGCGTGGAAGGCCGGGGTGAATGTTCTGCTGCAGGACGTCAACGGAAACATTCCTTTGGACTACGCCTCCGAGGGAACTGAGACCAGCTACATCCTCCGAAAACACCTGGAGGAAAATGGTAAAGCTCTTTGCAACTCAGAGGGACATTTCATGTCATTTATCATGAGCTCCATTAACAGCTTGATTCAATGAAATGAGGTGGTTCATTTGCATGTTATCACAGCCCTTTCAGAAAGAGAAAAACGAAGCATAAATATTTCATTTCCGTCTTTCAGGAATCATCAGGGTAATGTGAATAGGTAATATGTAATGCTCGCAGTTAAACAGGAGGTGTTCCGTGTGTGTTTGTCTGTGAAGGTGAAGTACACCCACAGGCCTAATGATGGTGGATTGCGATTGGGGCACTTGTCTCCCACGGAGAAAGGAGAAGGTCAACACAGAAGCTGCAAATAACAGAGATAAAGGCATAGGAGGGTTGGAGGCACACGGAGAGGAACGTGGTGGAGGCACAGACATAGTGGCAGAGGGAGAGGCAGGAAAAGTGCCAAAGAAATACAGAGAGACGCGCAGAGAAAGGGGAGCCAGAACCGAGCTGACAAAGCTAGACAGAAACGAATAACGACGATGATGGAGGGGTCTTCCCTCATCCATCTGCCACGAGCTCACATGACAAATGCCAGCTTCTGACTGCAGACAGCTAACTCATCAAAGCTCAGACCACACACACACACACACACACACACACACACACACACACACACACACACACACACACACACACACACACAAGCTCACTCTCCGACTCCCCATCCACTTAATTTTTTTGTGATTTTTCTCTGCTACTGTCTGCCAGCCCCCATGGTGATCTCTCCCTCCTGCCTACTTTTAGCTCCCCTGATACCCCCCCCCCCTCCCCCTCCATCACGCTGGGCTTTGCCACCATGAAACACTCACGCAGGCTCACTCTGCCTCTGTTGCTATAGCAACTTGGTTGTACAGTCTCCAACCCCATCAAGTTTGTGTGTTTTTGGGACTGTCCATGTGTCTCTACATTATGGAGAAGTAGAAATTCTGTTTTTGTAGCCGAGTCGTTCTGAGTTTCATGTAATACTGGATTACCTCAAGTATTGGCACAGGAGGGAATAAGAAGGATGTTCTGGTATGGTAATGTTCCTATGAGCATGTCTCAAAAAGCTGCACACCTTTTGGCTCTCATTTGTTTTACAAGGACAAACTCATTAAAAAGTCCCATTAGTTAGTGCCCTAGAGCTTATTCGAGTGAAATATGGATTGATAATCAATCCAAACTATTATAGCAACCAAGTCAAGCAAGTCAGGTCTACTGTGTGTATGTGGTTATGGAGCGGTGCATTGATCTTCATAGTTCAGGATAGACCTTGTGTTAGCTAAGGTGGCCTTGAACACTTAGGTATTGGACAACGTCCTGATTTTCTTATTGAAGTGTCATCAACATCAGAATCACTTCGAGCCATCATTCGATCTGCAAGGCTTTGGTTTGAGGTTTCCTGTGTGGCGTCAGTGCACACAGCCAGCATCCTCCCTAAAACTGCATACTGTAGTTGTGTTGTAACTCAGCACTGACACTGCACAACCCCTATCAGAGAACACCATGCTAAACACCAATCCAATCCTGTTGAGAAATTTAGTTCTGCAGAAAAACCGGGGATTATTAAATGTAGCTCATCCCTACATGTTGCAAACGTCAGTAAACTAACTAGTTTGTTCTAAACAATTAAAGCTTGGGTTTAAATGATTAGGTAGACACTCTTGCTGAGAGTGAGATAGATAAGAAGATTGAGACCATTGAAACCAGGAAGCTCCCGCTCAAGAAATAGTCCAGTGCGCAGCGCCGCGTAAAACTGCAATTTATCATTTTTATACTTTGTTTGTGTTCAGATTAAATTAGATATAACACGTTAATTAGTCAGCTTTAGAGGTGTAGGCCAATTTATTTTGGATGGAGTCAAGCTAGCGGTTTTATCGGTTTACAGTCTTTATGCTAAGCTACACTAACCATCTCCTGACTAGCTTTATTTTTAACACACAGATATTAGAGTGCTATCAATATTAAGAAAGTGAATAATAGTATTTCCCAAAATGTCTAACTATTCCTTTAAGCTTGACAACTAAAGACTTACTGTACCATATGTCTCAATTGTGTTTGTGGTTTTCTTTTTAGGAGTGGATGTTTCATCCATGCACGCAATGAAGACACAGAGATCCAGCAAGATGCTGTGTGATGTTAGACAGCTTGTAGCCACGGGGGGAAGCCTCAACCAGCCCAATGATGACGGGGTCACTCTGGTAAGTAAGGTCAAATGTGTGTTAGTGTTTGTGTGTGTCGACCTTTCTTGGTGTCTCTCTTTCCCTTGTTAGGGTTTGTTCTCTTTCTTCAACCCAGTTTTTATTGGATACTGTGGTTTCCCCTTTTTCCTGTCATAACCTTCTTGTTTCTTCTCTGTCTCTCTCTCTGAAGCTCCACATAGCATGTGCCAGTGGTTATAGAGAGGTGGTGTCTGTGTTGTTGGAGAGTGGGGCGGACCCTCATCCTACTGACAACAACTTCTGGACCCCTCTGCACCTGGCTGCTAAATATGGACAGGTAACTCACAGCTGCTCAACAAAATGTTGTTGACATTCATGAAGTAGTGCCCTAATTTCAACTCGTATAACGCATTGATCCGATGTGATTGTAGTCATTAATGAAATAACGAGGAAATTATTGATGGATCGCTTGTTCCTCTGAGGAAGTTGCCTTCAGTTACCCTGCACACATTCTGATAAACTTCTGTTTTTGGGTCTATTCATCAGAAACAGTCAAACTGCTGGCACAGAGCAGCACTGCAAATGCATTTGTTACAGCATTTTAGATTAGCAGTTTAATGGTCTCTCTTAGAGGAAAAGAGATTGATTTCCAGATGGGGCAGAGGTGAGCTTTTGGAGCGATGAGAACTGGTGATTTGGGAGGGGTCTAACTATGAAGCAGTGGCAGCGATCACGTCCACATCTTGCTGACCCAACTGGATATTTAATTACATCTCTGGGCTGTGTGCTTGTGCTGCTGACAAAGAGAATTTATCCATTTGGTATTTAGTCGCTCTCTAGTTCTTTTGTTCATCTACCCTGAAGCCATATTTTTTCCCCCCACTAGAGTGTGTTTTAAAAAATATTGCTTCCTCTGTTACCTTGCAGCCTTTCTCTGTTTTATACACACGGATCTTTTTTTTCTTTCTTTCCTCTCGCACGATTCCTTCATCTAGTTGATGGTTGTAAAAAATAATCGTTAATCAGTGCATCTTAATGTACAATCGTCTAAATGGAATAATAACGTCCTTGTGTCTCTCTTGTTTTTAAGACCTGCATACGCAATTACTCTATATGTCTGTGTGTGTGTGTGTGTGTGTGTGTGTGTGATATGTTAGTGCATCTGACTTAAGAGTGGCCGTCTAGAGGGTTGGAGAATCGATTGGTTTCCCTTACAGTGCTAAATCACCTCAGCCATCAGCTCTTTACTGGTGCCAGTGCTTTGCCTCCTGCATACCAACTACTCCCTGAGCCTCCTTAACACTCACTTCCTGTCACCATTCCCTTATACTGACAGTGACACGTCAGTAATGTAAGACATTGTGTGTTCAAGATGTATCCAGCCAACTAGATCACTGGTCGCACTACGAAGAGGTTTTGCTGATATGAGGCACAAGCAGACTGTTGCCTGGAAACACTTGATGGCAACTGTAATACTAGCCGTTAAACCCAAAGACCCCTTTCTGCAATGTGGTGTATGTACTACACCGACCCTTTAAGAAGATACATGACCCTATTACTGCAGCTAATTAAGCTTCCCTCTCTGGGTCTTGTGTTAAGTTGGACCGTGGCTCTTGGCGTCCTTGGTGTGAGTCGAGGTTTTCCAAGATGTGTTCTCTTGAGAGAAGAATTTTAAATGGTTTGTTCAAACAAAAACTACAGGATGTTTAAATACAGCCCTACTGGGATGGGATTAATTCCTTCAGTTTTATAATGAAGACACATGTGAAACTTAGGGCAATATGGCAAACACCTGAATCGGTTTAATTATCTAAAGTACTTTAATTTTAATCTCAAGACTTATTTTCAGCTCTGACAAATGTCTCTTACCAGAAACTGTTCCGTCTATCCAAATCTACATCAGCTATGAGGTTGCTCTGTCCCCGCTGATCCCAATATAATGACCTTTTCCTGATCCTCCTGACCCATTTAAAGGTTCAGATCTTGTGGTGCCACTGACGTGTTGTCAGTATTTATAGGGTGTGAGTGCAGCTGACAGGGTTTGTGGGCAGTACAGATGCTGTAGACTTATAACCAAACAACTGTTGACGTGGGTCAGAGTCAGAATACTGAATGTGCTGAGTCACTTACTCTACTATAGTATAAAGAAGTTCTCCTAATTACGTCCTTCAGAGTTGTTTTTTTCCAAAGGCTGCAGTGTGGTACTGCCCATGATGAATACAATATTCTCGATGTCGGTGGAGCGCCCCTTTTTATCGTTTTTGTAATATAGAATATGATTTCACTGAAGCATCTGGTAAGCCTGGTAAGTCTGTGCACCAGTTAACTGCAAAGAAGTGGAAATATGTTTGAGGTGTCCTGATGTACAACTTCAATGTAAGGTTCTTGTGTTTAATTATCGAACTCTCGTCTCCATATTTATTTTTAAAACACTGTATTTCTATCTATTTCCTGCATTACCAAGAGATCTTGAAGAAGATTCTTATCTATTATCAATAAAATGAGTCGCACTTCAACGCCACGTTGCGTACACTTAATACAAATCAGTATTCACAGATCACATTTTGCATCACCCCTTCTTGGACTCGATGCAGCTGGTACTCCACAGAGTCAAAGAGGGGCGGTGAAAGAGAGAAAGTAATGAGAGGGAAAGGAGAACAAGTCTGACGGAGAGAATGAGAGCCTGTGTGATCTTGGACTAAAAGAAAAACCTAGACAGAACAAAAGAGGCCAGAGGTGACAGCCATCACATGTCACGCTGTAAAAATGAGGGTAGATGTCTATGGGGTTCTTCCACTGTGACATGTGATGGAAGATACGCTCATTATTAAAGGATCTCCTCAGTCAGGGGCAACACTTGTATAGACCTGTCAATTGTGACATACGCCGACTGTTTGTGTCGTCTGCTCAGTGTTTAAATCCAACATCTGTGTTACAGTATATCTTACATTCTCATCTACTTGAGCAGTGCCTGTTCAGAACGAGTTGACCTCCGCTATTGCTGCTTGCCGCTTTCTCGAAATCGTTCATCCAAAAAACTTCACATTTAACAACGTGTTCGTTGGGTCCTGAGCAATAATAATAATAATAATAATAATAATAATAATAATAATAAGCTTTATTTGTATAGCACCTTTCATACAAGAATTGCAGCCTTAAGTGCTTCACAGCAGAAACATAACAATTAGTACAGGGACAGAATAAGAGCATTTACAGTACAATAATCACAGTGATGATGTAAATGAGTCTGAAGTACCATTATAGAAACAGCAGAATTAAAATAGTATAAAATAGCAGATAAAATAGCAGAATTAAAATAGTATAAAATAACATTGAAATTCATGCCTAGTTTCCCTATCTGTGCCGTACTTAACGACCCTACTGCCGGGAAATCACCACACCATTCTTGTAAATGTTTTAAACTGTTAAACCATATTTTGAAAGAATGAGATCAACAATGCGCTCCTGTGGCATTTCAACTGGTTTACTCCCTTCGGTTAAAGTCAGTTTTTCTCCAATACATACACCTACACCTACCATGACACGTCGATGAAAATTGAGCTGTACCCAGCATGCAGTTCGGCGGTGAAACAGTAAATAAGAGTCCCTCTATGAATACACTACTATTTGTACATAACGCGCTGCTAATAAATGTGTTTTGTAGATCTCAAGAGCTCGCACTTGACACTGCACTTCCTTGGCTCCTTAGCAATACACCCGCAAAGTGTAAAGTCGATCGGATGAACGACAGTCGAGAAAATCGAAGGACAGACATACAGACATGCAGATACGGACTCTTTCCATTTTAGTTAGATACATCTGCACTGGAGCAATACATGTGGGAATAACACTGTATCTCCTATGACCTGATCAAGAATCTGCTATGGAAAGTAGTTTTTTGTTCTTGCACTCATGGTTTGAAAGTAGATGCAGAAAATGGTGCCCTAGAAATGTTTTGTTTTTTTGGCAAATCTAATGAACATGGATGTGGGTGTTTCTCCTTTCTCTTACAGACAAGCATCGTTAGCCAGCTCCTGAGGCAGAGAGCAAACCCGACTCTGTTGAACTGCAACCAAGACAAGCCCTCCGGTAACATATTTAGGCATTGACACAAATATACACTTGTTTTATGTACACACACACAAATATGGCCGCTGGAATGTGCAAACGTGTTTTAGAAAGCAAGAGTTAATGAAGCAGAGAAGCAAATAAATGGATGTTGTCTTATTTAGCTGCAAATGCATTAATAATCACAGTGTACACAGTGAGTGAGGCGCCGTCATCATCGGTCTCTGCTGAGCCCATCTGTGCACATCTGTATCTGCAAGAAGGAAACTCATTTATTTATGAAAGAAAACACCAATTTGGTGGTAGCAGTAGTCAAAAGAGACTTGTGTGCTTCATTTGCTAATCGGCATAAAGGAATCGTATCATATTATCAAGGGGCATGTATTGTTTTTTTTATTACATTTTTATAATGGAAGCTTACAAGATCAACAGAGGAGATCTGATAAAAAGACACTTTTCACCAACTCTATGTGGTGCTAATGTATGTGGATGTGTAAGAGGTTCAGGAAAGACTTACTTGATGGTTGATGATTTAAATTAAATGGCAGATTGATACAGCTACCATCTGAAAAATAATGTCCACTATTACAGTGTTAGTGTCATTTTAAATCCCCTTTGGATTTTACCCTCCTAAATTAAATTTGCATTAAAGGTACCCCGTAATTGTTTTTGACCACTAGTGTTGCTGTGGAGCAATGTTTTGCTCTTACTGCAAAACTTATTGTAATGACGAGGATCTAGGAGCAGGGTAATGGAAACGGAGGGCGGCCTGATTCACTGTCGGTATCACAGATGATGTTCAAAGACTAAAACACGAGTCCTACAAATACAATTTGTATTTAAAAATGTTCTAGAAGTAATAGACATAACATTTTGTTAGTGTAGGACGATAAGTCCTATCTCAGAACTAATCTCATGTTCTGCTAGCACGCATACAAGGACGCTTGTGTATGCACACATCCCTGCCAGCTGCAGAGGGTGGTGCAACTTGTTGTACATGCATACAGCCCATAACACATGAAGAAGAAGAAGAAGAAGAAGAAGAAGAAGAAGAAGAAGAAGAAGAAGAAGAAGAAGAAGAAGAAGAAACTCCTCTAACATACTGGAAACATCTCGTCAGTTGCTAGCCAAGGCCTGTATGTAAAATACTGAATAGTGATAGTGATGCAGGTTTGACATTTTTCAAAGAGTGGGCTTTGCGAATGTTTTAATAGAAAGGAAATTCGGCCTCAAAGATGCACAGAAAACATTTTAAGAGAAGCACTGGCTATAAACAGAAAGACTCCTCGGGTACCTTTCACACTTTGAAATCTAGAGTCCCTCTGCGGGTCTTTTATAGTGTTTGTTTTTCTACATATTTTTATTAATTTCAATGATATTATTGTTGGTGTGAAGCAATTATTAGCTGATGATCCCGATCAATCTTGCAAATTCATTTCCAACACAAACGCAAACACACAGCTCAAACCTGAACAAAACCATTGTACAATCTTTCACTGAACGCTGTTGAATAGTAAAAGTAAGCAGTGATGATGTGTGATAGTGTTGAAATGTGTTAAACAGGCTTTGGACTTCTAACCACTGTGGGATAGAATATCGGAGCTGCCTGTAAACATTTACTCCCATGGCTTCATCATACCTCTGACCGCCTCACTCCGGCCTTAATCAATAGAGACAATCCCCATCCTTCTCACTTGGAGCCCCCCACCCCTCCCTCAGGAGTCACATGATGAAAGAAAGCCAGAGAAAGAGATTGGAGTCTAGGGGGTTGTCAGTCACACTGAAATAAAAAGACAGGATGAAGCCCTTCCCCTCCCTTGAGTCCTGTTAGACCTCATTACAGACAGGAGGGGGGCTTATCTCCCCCTTCCTCTTAAGCACAGTTTGATTGATCCACAGTGGGGTTCACATTCTTCTCCAGTGCAGGCTCGTCCACACGGATTGTAAAGCAGCATTGGCATGGCGAAAGACAAGTGAACAGAAAGGGGTACCTGGTTGCTTTTAGAGTGTAAAGCATTATGGTCTGTAGTTCACAATATTATCTACATTATGTCTTTTCAGCAGAATGGTGGGAAAATCAATTTCGGAGCTTACAAATCTGACATTAAACTCGTCTGAGTTTAAATATCACGACAAATCGCTGTACTGATTAGCTCGTGTTGTGTGTCATGTCACCAGATATTTCCGCGTCAGAGCCCATAGCGGATATGCTGCTGAATGCGGAGGAGAGCTGGCTGCAGAGACTAAAGGACCCCTCCGCTCCTCTACCCTCCACTGACCAACGCTATGATGGCGGCTCACACGACCTCAACACTCCTGTCAAGAACTTGTGGGTGAACAGTTTCATGGGCACAATGGTTGTCTTATGGTTACTCCACAGATTGTAAATTCTGTTTCCCCCCCCCCTCCATTTTTCTCTCATCCCTTTGTTTCAAATCTGCTTCCTGTCCCTCCATCTCCTGTGTGTCTAATCCAACTCCTTGCCAGGAACCCCCTGGGTCTCTCCATCTCGAAGCGGGACAGTCTGCTGGAGAAGTGTGCCATGTTCAGAGAGGCAGGTGGAGCACTAAGCCGACAGCCCTCACAGGACAATGGTCTGGATGGCCCCTTTAACTCCGGAGCCAGCAAACTGGAGCAGGTACCTTATCCTCTCTCGCACTACACAAACACAAAGTAAGGCAATAAGAACATAGATTATCCCAAATGTCCACAAGAAGAAACATATATTCCATTTGTTAAAACTGTTAGAAATTGCAGTTTTGATTCAGCAGTGATACTTGAGAGGTAATCAAGTATGCAGTAGTTAAGCAATGTGCTGTGCCTCTCATATAACGTGCATTTGAGATCCAAGAGCAGTGTAGATCCTCTCAAATTGAGGGTTGGCTAATAGAATAAAAATCAATTGGTGAAGAGTTTGATTGGAACAAAATGCTGCAATATCTGACGCCCTGAGTGGTATATAACTGGAGACCACTGCCTCAGACTTTAAATATATCATGTAAAGTACTCTGCCTCAAGCTGTATATTTTAATATCTGCATGTTGGTTGGTTTAAACTCTCACCTTACATTTTTCCTAAGGTCAAGCTGATGCCTCCAGCTCCCAATGACGACCTGGCATCCCTCAGCGAGCTCACTGACAGCAGCCTGCTCTATGAGATGCAGAAGCGCTTTGGCAACGACCAAATCTACGTAAGACTCCCCTGTCCTTGTGCCACTAAGCAAGGAAGTCCCACTAACCATTAAACATGCATTAAAACACAAAGCACACACGGAACAGAGAGAAATACAAACACACACGCACACACACTCTCTCTCTCTCTCTCTCTTGGGCATAACTGGGCCAGTACAGTTGTTTGTTTGTAGCGGAGTGCTGTGTTGTTTGCGGTCTGGGAATTTCAGAGTGTAATGTTTGGATCACATCACACTTTCTTTATGCCCATGAGCACCCACTGCAGTGGGTTTCCCTGCAGCATATGTACATGTAGTGCACTCTGTTTCTGAAATACAAACACTTCACACAGTGCATCACAAATATTCCTCCTTTCCTGAAGACTTATCGTGCAGATAACATTACTATTTGTGACCTCTGACACCTGACTACTCTTAACACCCAATGACTGTTAAAGTAGCTAAATCTGTATTTGTCTCAGTTGTCCTTCCCCTCTCTGTTTTCACCTGCTGGTACCTAATTATAACACACACACACACACACACACACACACACACACACACACACACACACACACACTTTGGGACAATGACAAAATCAATACTATTTAGATCGATTGGAAATATAAATCGAGTAAAATGCCTTCATCTCCAACAATTGGTCCATTTTATATTCCTGTCATTTTCTCCTTTCTTTTTAAAACTGTAGTCTTGCCCATACTTCTCCATGGGGACCGAGCTCTATGGATACTGGAACCAGATCAATGTGGTGCATTCTCTTCTCTGTGAAGAGGCAGCACTAGTCTGTTATTATAGAAACCCAGATGGGCGACGGACAGTAGAGTTAGCCACAGCGGGGGACAACGGTTAAGGGGATGACAATAAAAGGCAGTAGATTGGTGGATGAAGAAAAGAGAAATGATTATAATAATGAGGGCTGGATTTGAGGTACAGTCCAATTTGGAAGACAAAAAGGTGAAAAGAAAGGACAAAGTGCAGCTATCATGGGGATGTTGGAGCACGCCGGATCTGATTGCGTATAAGTCCTCTGTCATGGAGGTGCACACAGTACGGTCATGCATCTTGCTCCAATCTGTTTGTAGCAAAGATATACCTAAATAAAGCCAAGATATAGATTTCAACATAGTAAAAACTTTATACCTTTACATATATATATTTATGACTTGACATTATGAATATACATTTACTACATTCCTGTTTATGTTCAGTTTATTTATTTGCAATACTGCCAAATTTATATTGCTCAGTTTATATATATTTTAGCTTGCACTATTTCATGTCTTAGATTCAGATTTTGCTCATACTTACCTTCTTTTTTTATACATATTTAATGAGCATTGTTGGACGATGACTGAGACTAAGATGACTGTAATTGTTGCACACATGATCAGAATAAAGAACTTGAACGTGTGCTTAGGAATGAACAACACTTTTCATGTTACCAAATAAATTATATTTCTGCCCTTCTTCACCTTCTTGTTACTATACTTAATGTTTGACCTTTTGTACATAATAGATGGCATTTCAAGAAAGAGGTGAACAAAGCAGAGATGTGATGAGGGACAGAAATAGGGGGAGGACAAAGGCGGTGAATGCTCCATATGTTCCCAGCAGGGTGGTCAGAGATGGGGCTTTGATGAGCGGTCTGCCGCCTTCTGTCAGATAGAAGGACCAGTGCACCGCTAAACCCCTGAGGAGAGCGGCAAGGAACTGGGGAAGGATATGACAGAAGACACTGTTGTTTAATCTTGTCACATGCTTGTCAATAAAAAGTTTGTATTTTATTTTTTTAAATGTATATTTTGCTCATCGTTTTTACTCTGTAGCACTTTGAGTTTTGTTTACGCAAGTGCGCCTATAAATACAATTTATTATTATTAATAATCAAGCCTTCATCAGTTAGTGTGGAAGTGGTTCTCAGACAAAGTTTACTCAATTAAAAAAAAAAAAGCAAAACTTGTTGTGTGAATTTTGCTCTGTGTCCGCAAGCAGTGGGAATTTGTTGAAGTCATTAACCTTGAGCCAGGGCCTGAGGACAGAGGAGCGTGTTGCAGAATGTTAGCAATGTCTGCGCTCTCCCAGGGGACAGAGCGTTAGCTTTCCAACGGCCTCCGGGACTCCTAGTGAAAAACAGAGGGTTAGCAGTTTAGTGGAAAGGGTCAGGAATTGGGAGTTGGTTATTTGATCTAAATGGCCTCAGGGTTTGTGTGTACGTTGCACGGGAGGGCGGGGAAGGTCATTACTAAGGTTATCGTCGGAGGTCCCGTCCTGACCTTTCTCTGCCATGAGATTACCATATTCTTATAGTAATAGAGATTGTCACCACCATGAATACTGATGTAAAGGAAAGAGTGGGACAGCATTTTTATTTTCAGCTCAGTGTTAGCTTCAGGCAGTCTGCAAGTAATTAAAACCTAGCTTCAGCTTGGTACGATAAAACGGTCAACCTCACACCCAAAACACAAATGTTTTACATTTATATTCATGAGTAAAGATCAGTTAGGTGTGTTTTTTCTTCTCTTTCGTAGACTTACATCGGACACATCCTTCTGCTGGTCAATCCAAACAAAGAGCTGCCCATCTACTCCACTTTGGTAAGCATGCATTTAAATTACATCTATTTCACATAGGCTTACAATATGTGTTGTGCTTTGCTCTCTAAATGTTGAATTTGCATGTCTATGTACTATGATCCATGCTTAAAACACGTGGCTTTACATTTGATAGGCTATGCATTTTACATGTCAAAGCATACTATGAAGGAGGCACGCTGTATAATACTGTATACTGTATAATAAGCAGGACATGAACAGATGTAATGGACCTTGTGGTTGATAAATAATGCAGTCTTCCTGTCAGTGATACACAGCACTACGCTGACTCTGCATCAGCTGGGGAAAAGAGGGATCCAGTTTAGCTAGCACACACAGACACACACAGACTTTATTACACTACCTCTCTACTATAAATAATTACTCTCAAAACACTATCTCTATCGGTGAAAAGCAGCATATTTCACAGTTGCAACAGCTAAACTGTCAGTGAAGAGAGGCTCTGATTTTTAAACATTATCATTTGTTTAATGTTATGCTATGAATCAACAACAGTGTGTGCCACCTCATCCTAAACAGTGAATACTTCAAAAAGCTGAATTAATGCCAGTTTAGTGCTTGCCCATGTTGGCCCAGGAGGGGTTGGATGGAGGAGGAGACGTCCTCTTCTGCCATGACAGAATGAAGCCAGGCCCCCTCTTGCTTTCCCGTTCCTGCCTGTGTCTGGATTCACTCCAGGCATCCTCATCCGACAGAGCATGTGTGGACGAGCAGGGAGGAGTCAGTGTGAGAAGGACATATGTCACATGTGTGATCTGCTGGCCGTCTGTCACCCCCTCTGGTAGGTCCACAGCCCATCCTGACCTTTTCCACAGCCACAAATACAGCACTGTCTGGCGCACATCTTCTGGACTGGTTACAGATAGAGGGGGGGGGGTGACAGACAATGGAGGGTGTACTGTCTGATACACTTACCATGTTTTTAACAAAGTTGGAAACGTGCCTCTTCAAAATTGGCCAAAAATCTTATTCAATGTAAAACTAAACTGAGAAATGTCTACATCAGAAGCCTCAAACGGGTCTGGACTAAAAGCTTTGTCAGCAGTCTCAGGCCTTAGTTGAGTCTAATTGATCAAAGTTCAAATGGATCTTTCTAAAGTTGGGTCCCCTAGTAATAATATTACTTTACAAGACAACAATTTACAACAAAAAAAGGTATTTCAAACAAAACTATACAGCAGATTGTGTTAATACTTTGCAACAATGTTAGCTCCATGTGTATATATTGCAATACATCACGCTCCAATATACTGTTACACCCCGAAAACAATGGATGAAGAGTTGTTCCGCTTTTCTATTACAGTAACATGGCCGCCTGGAATTAAGCTGTAGTGCATTTGCTGGCTAATTGGTTGTTATTTGACAGTGAAGTAGCCAGAATGAGTGTCTGAGTCATTTTAAGTGTGTGTGTTTAGCTGAAACTTGACCCTGTGTGTTGCTCAGCCCATGTGTGTGTATCCATGTTACATAAGGTTGTAATCCAATGTTTTAACACACTCTACCTGTCTTTCTCTCTCAGGTCAGTCAGCTGTACCTTAGCTCCACGGGTCGCCTGTGCTCCTCTCTGCCTCCTCACATCTTCTCCTCAGCAGAAAGAGCTTACCACATGATGCTGCAGGAGAGACGCCCGCAGTGTTTCATCTTGAGGTAAACAATGAACTCTGGGCCTCGGGATTATGAGACAAAAATCTCAAGAGCAAAAATGTGCGAATAATAGTGACGTTCAGCTGGCCGCCTGGTTTGCCCACACCCCTCTGCCACACACGTGTTAAACACTCCCTAAGAGATTATATATATATATATATATATATCGCTCTCCGTCTGCACCGAGCAGTGGACCTGTTCAATGTTCACGCTGGGAGCTGTGCAGCATCTTGCTCCTTGTCCTGGCTGGACGGAGGCAGCTCCCTGATTGCAATTAAATCCCGTTCCGGCTCCAGTGACATTCCCGCTGAGTTGTAACCAATCTGGCAGAGAGTTACTGCGCCCTGGCCACAGGCTATCCATCTCACTCACTCACACACACAAACACACGCACACACATGCTAGGACATTATAACATGCAGTCTCACATATACACCCATGTTCCCTTCATTCTCTCCCTACTGCACTTTATTTCTGCTTTTCTTGTTTTCGTTAAAGCTACCAGTTTCGTTCCATATTACCTCACACAAAAGCACACACACCTACAGGTTTACAAGCAAGGCCACGATCCCCCGAGGCTAGTGCTCTAACAAAATGCCCTTGAAATCTAATAAAAACTGGTAAATGAAAAGACAGTGGAAAGGCCTTTGGACTTCGCACTCAGCAGGGCCGTTAGTAGGAAATATAGCAAGCCACAGACAAACAGTGCACAACAGCACACTGGGGCCATTAGTGATGATTTCTGACCTACTGAAGCCATCTGCTTGGTGTTACTACGTCTCAACTCTGCGTGTCGGAGCATGTACTGTGGTGTTACCTTATGTCAGATTTAATATCCAGCCAATGCAAAAAAAACAAAAGGCATCCACTGCCAGATAAGTTGTGGCAACATTAGTGTGTCAGAAAGAAGGAATAGATTGTGAATGGGTGGGTGTCCCTGAAAGGGTGATGTCAGGTGGGTGGAGACATGCAACTGAGATGACAGATGTTGGTAACACCCTGATGACTAATGCATAACACCTATTCATCCAGAGAAGTGTAACACACAGATGCTTGATTTCTTTTTGCAAGTTTGCCGTTAACTCTTGCTTTGCTGAATAACAGCCTTCAAATTGAATTATAAAAAAATCAATGACGGTGCAAATTGTGACATGATTTTGTTTCCCATCCCTTACGTTGGAAGCATTATTAGGAAGGGATCTCTTAATGTCAAGTATGAACACGAGGATTGATGAAGGCAAGCAAAACCGGTGTCAGTGTTCATATGGGCTACTGTCTTAAAAATGGGTTTGACAACATGTGAATCTATCCTTTAAGACATGAAACATTAGAGACAGTGACAACAAGTAAAACATTGATAACATCACCTCAGGCATGAATGACATTAAAATTGCATTTTTCTGTCTCACTAGTGGTGAAAGTGGTTCTGGGAAAACGGAGGCCTATAAGCACATAGTGAGACACCTGACAGCCCGCTCCAGCCCCAAAGGCTTTGCCCTGGAGCCCAGAATGAAACACGTAAGTCAATACTCATTTATTTTACACTTCACGCAGTCATGTATATACATATGACTAAGGAACATGTCATATAATAGCAGTGTCTTTGGCATGATCCTCATTTGTTGCTTTCATGCCCTTGTATCTTTACAAATAAAAAGCAAAAAGCTTGAACAATGATCTTATAATACACATCTTTGCTGATTTTCATTTTAAATTCCATCCTCTCCCTCATTGAGAAACTCATGAATATTTGTGTGTTCTTCAAAGCGATGACTGAATTTACATCCTTTCTCCTTGTGCTTATGTCTTTACTGTGCTTATTGTTCCTTCGCCTATGTCATCTCTTTGATCTGAAAAATCAGATAGCACACAGTGTAGCGAGGCAGTGGTCATCGCTGTGTAAACGTATCCCGTAAGTTCTTCTGTTGCCGTGCTGGGGGAGAGGACAGATGTATGGATTACGATAGAGTATGGGGCTTTACTGGTAGTCTTTGCTTCTCTGCTTGATAGCTGTTCATTTGTCAAAGACATCATTTGAGATCTTGTGTTTGATTGCATCATCAAGATTCCCATTAAGATCGCTATCTATACAATGCTGTTTCTTCAGAACAGGACCATTTGCAGAAGAAAAAATAGTTTGGGCGTTTTTCTTAGGGTGTAGTCCATTTTCCTTATACTTTACGGCCTAATGAGAGAGTATTGAGTACAGCAGGACATTAAATACCCATATCCTCTCCATGGCACCTTTTCAAGTAAATCAATCTGGAGAGGCTACAAATCACAGAGAAGCATACTGAAAAATCTTCAAGTGTTCAAGCAAGGTCGGGATTTCGTATCCTCCCTCATATTTTCTATTGTAAAAGAAGAAAGAAAGCACATTCATTACTGCTTCTTGTCCCTGTCGTGTAGTCGCGGTTCGGATTCTGACATGTTGGTGGAGCTGAACACACGATTCACTTGCTCTGCACTCAGTCTATCAGTCGGGTAACAAAGCAGTGTGTAGCCTGGCATTGCAAGTGCTGTGTTCTGATGAAGTCATCGTTATGTAGTTGATATCTGGGTCAGCTCGCTCTCTGATCATCCTGGGACACAAAAAACACTGAGTTCCCACATAAAGGATGCATATTGACATCTAGTGGAAGGAAGTGGAATGAGAGCAAAACTCCTTTTTTGATTCAGGTGATTTTGTGTTGCTATGTCTAGGTTGATTTACTCACTTTGGAAAAGAACAAGGCATACATACTCTGGAGTGAAATATATAGTATGTTCCATCTCACTGGTAACAATTTCCTTTTGCAGGTGAACTGTATTCTGGAGGCTTTCGGTCATGCAAAGACTCTGAAGAACAACAACTCAAGCCGCTTTATAAAGCTGTTGACCATCCAATACTGTGACAAGAGGAGGACGCTGCTCAGAGGTAACTACGTTTCTATCAATGGAAGGTGATTGTTTGTTAGTAAGCTTTACTTTCACTTTAATAAAGTAGTATCTGTATTTCCCACGAGAGACAGGATTAGGATGAAAAAGTGTCAAAACATTGTAGTTAATTCTTCAAAATGTCTAAATTGTGGTCGTTTTGCTATGAAATTTGGGACAATGACAAATCATACTATTTAGATCGATTGGAAATATAAATCGAGTAAAATGCCTTCATCTCCAACAATTGGTCCATTTTATATTCCTGTCATTTTCTCCTTTCTTTTAAAACTGTAGTCTTGCCCATATTCTCCATGGGGACCGAGCTCTATGGATACTGGAACCAGATCAATGTGGTGCATTCTCTCTCTGTGAAGAGGCAGACACAGTCTGTATTATAGAAACCCAGATGGGCGACGGACAGTAGAGTTAGCCACAGCGGGGACACGGTTAAGGGGATGACAATAAAAGGCAGTAGATTGGTGATGAAGAAAAGAGAAATGATTAATGAGGGCTGGATTTGGGTACAGTCCAATTTGGAAGACAAAAGGTGAAAAGAAAGGACAAAGTGCAGCTATCATGGGGATGTTGGAGCACGGGGATCTGATTGCGTATAAGTCCTCTGTCATGGAGGTGCACAGTACGGTCATGCATCTTGCTCCAACTGTTTGTAGCAAAGATATACCTAAATAAAGCCAAGATATAGATTTCAACATAGTAAAAATTTATACCTTTACATATATATATTTATGACTTGACATTATGAATATACATTTACTACATTCCTGTTTATGTTCAGTTTATTTATTTGCAATACTGCCAAATTTATATTGCTCAGTTATATATATTTTAGCTTGCAATATTTCATGTCTTAGATTCAGATTTTGCTCATACTTACCTTCTTTTTTATACATATTTAATGAGCATTGTTGGACGATGACTGAGAACTAAGATGACTGTAATTGTTGCACACATGATCAGAATAAAGAACTTGAACGTGTGCTTAGGAATGAACAACACTTTTCATGTTACCAAATAAATATATTTCTGGCCCTTCTTCACTTCTTGTTACTATACTTAATGTTTGACCTTTTGTACATATAGATGGCATTTAAGAAAGAGGTGAACAAAGCAGAGATGTGATGAGGGACAGAAATAGGGGGAGGACAAAGGCGGTGAATGCTCCATATGTTCCCAGCAGGGTGGTCAGAGATGGGGCTTGATGAGCGGTCTGCCGCCTTCTGTCAGATAGAAGGACCAGTGCACCGCTAAACCCCTGAGGAGAGCGGCAAGGAACTGGGGAAGGATATGACAGAAGACACTGTTGTTTAATCTTGTCACATGCTTGTCAATAAAAGTTTGTATTTTATTTTTTTAAATGTATATTTTGCTCATCGTTTTTACTCTGTAGCACTTTGAGTTTTGTTAGCAAGTGCGCCTATAAATACAATTTATTATATTAATAATCAAGCCTTCATAGTTAGTGTGGAAGTGGTTCTCAGACAAAGTTTACTCAATTAAAAAAAAAAAGCAAAACTTGTTGTTGTGAATTTTGCTCTGTGTCCGCAAGCAGTGGGAATTTGTTGAGTCATTAACCTTGAGCCAGGGCCTGAGGACAGAGGAGCGTGTTGCAGAATGTTAGCAATGTCTGCGCTCTCCCAGGGGACAGAGCGTTAGCTTTCCAACGGCCTCCGGGACTCTAGTGAAAAACAGAGGGTTAGCAGTTTAGTGGAAAGGGTCAGGAATTGGGAGTTGTATTTGATCTAAATGGCCTCAGGGTTTGTGTGTATTGCACGGGAGGGCGGGGAAGGTCATTACTAAGGTTATCGTCGGAGGTCCCGTCCTGACCTTTCTCTGCCATGAGATTACCATATTCTTATAGTAATAGAGATTGTCACCACCATGATACTGATGTAGGAAAGAGTGGGACAGCATTTTATTTTCAGCTCAGTGTTAGCTTCAGGCAGTCTGCAAGTAATTAAAACCTAGCTTCAGCTTGGTACGATAAAACGGTCAACCTCACACCCAAAAACAAATGTTTTACATATATTCATGAGTAAAGATCAGTTAGGTGTGTTTTTTCTTCTCTTTCGTAGACTTACACGGACACTATCTTCTGCTGGTCAATCCAAACAAAGAGCTGCCCATCTACTCCACTTTGGTAAGCATGCATTAAATTACATCTATTTCACATAGGCTTACAATATGTGTTGTGCTTTGCTCTCTAAATGTTGAATTTGCATGTCTATGTACTATGATCCATGCTTAAAACACGTGGTTTACATTTGATAGGCTATGCATTTTACATGTCAAAGCATACTATGAAGGAGGCACGCTGTATAATACTGTATACTGTATAATAAGCAGGACATGAACAGATGAATGGACCTTGTGGTTGATAAATAAGCAGTCTTCCTGTCAGTGATCACAGCACTACGCTGACTCTGCATCAGCTGGGGAAAGAGGGATCCAGTTTAGCTAGCACACACAGACACACACAGACTTTATTACACTACCTCTCTACTATAAATAATTACTCTCAAACACTATCTCTATCGGTGAAAAGCAGCATATTCACAGTTGCAACAGCTAACTGTCAGTGAGAGGCTCTGATTTTTAAACATTATCATTTGTTAATGTTATGCTATGAATCAACAACAGTGTGTGCCACCTCATCCTAAACAGTGAATACTTCAAAAAGCTGAATTAATGCCAGTTTAGTGCTTGCCCATGTTGGCCCAGGAGGGGTTGGATGGAGGAGGAGACGTCCTCTTCTGCCATGACAGAATGAAGCCAGGCCCCCTCTGCTTTCCCGTTCCTGCCTGTGTCTGGATCACTCCAGGCATCCTCATCCGACAGAGCATGTGTGGACGAGCAGGGAGGAGTCAGTGTGAGAAGGACATATGTCACATGTGTGATCTGCTGGCCGTCTGTCACCCCCTCTGGTAGTCCACAGCCCATCCTGACCTTTTCCACAGCCACAAATACAGCACTGGCTGGCGCACATCTTCTGGACTGGTTACAGATAGAGGGGGGGGTGACAGACAATGGAGGGGTGTACTGTCTGATACACTTACCATGTTTTAACAAAGTTGGAACGTGCCTCTTCAAAATTGGCCAAAAATCTTATTCAATGTAAAACTAAACTGAGAAATGTTACATCAGAAGCCTCAAACGGTCTGGACTAAAAGCTTGTCAGCAGTCTCAGGCCTTAGTTGAGTCTAATTGATCAAAGTTCAAATGGATCTTCTAAAGTTGGGTCCCTAGTAATAATATTACTTTACAAGACAACAATTTACAACAAAAAAAGGTATTTCAAACAAAACTATACAGCAGATTGTGTTAATACTTTGCAACAATGTTAGCTCCATGTGTATATATTGCAATACATCACGCCTCCAATATATGTACACCCCGAAAACAATGGATGAAGAGTTGTTCCGCTTTTCTATTACAGTAACTGGCCGCCTGGAATTAAGCTGTAGTGCATTTGCTGGCTAATTGGTTGTTATTTGACAGTGAAGTAGCCAGAATGAGTGTCTGAGTCATTTTAAGTGTGTGTGTTTAGCTGAAACTTGACCCTGTGTGTTGCTCAGCCCATGTGTGTGGATCCATGTTACATAAGGTTGTAATCCAATGTTTTAACACACTCTACCTGTCTTTCTCTCTCAGGTCAGTCAGCTGTACCTTAGCTCCACGGGTCGCCTGTGCTCCTCTCTGCCTCCTCACATCTTTCCTCAGCAGAAGAGCTTACCACATGATGCTGCAGGAGAGACGCCCGCAGTGTTTCATCTTGAGGTAAACAATGAACTCTGGGCCTCGGGATTATGAGACAAAAATCTCAAGAGCAAAAATGTGCGAATAATAGTGACGTTCAGCTGGCCGCGGTTTGCCCACACCCCTCTGCCACACACGTGTTAAACACTCCCTAGAGAGATATATATAATATATATATATATCGCTCTCCGTCTGCACCGAGCAGTGGACCTGTTCAATGTTCACGCTGGGAGCTGTGCAGCATCTTGCTCCTTGTCCTGGCTGGACGGAGGCAGCTCCTGATTGCAATTAAATCCCGTTCCGGCTCCAGTGACATTCCCGCTGAGTTGTAACCAATTGGCAGAGAGTTACTGCGCCCTGGCCACAGGCTATCCATCTCACTCACTCACACACACAAACACACGCACACACATGCTAGGACATTATAACATGCAGTCTCACATATACACCCCTGTTCCTCATTCTCTCCCTACTGCACTTTTTTCTGCTTTTCTTGTTTTCGTAAAGCTACCAGTTTCGTTCCATATTACCTCACACAAAAGCACACACACTACAGGTTTACAAGCAAGGCCACGATCCCCCGAGGCTAGTGCTACACACACACATACACACACACACACACACAAACACACACACACACGCACACACACGCACACACACACGCAGACACACACACACAAGATTAAACACAGAGCAAGACAGAGTGTTCCTCACTCAGCCCTTATATCAGTTTCTGCTGATAAGTGAAGAGAAGTTTTTTATACACACTGATTGCTTTGTAGAGGTGACTATGAGCTCAGTGATAAGTTCAGTAAAAGTAGTTCTCATTGCATGAATGTCCTTTTGTTTCCTCTTCAAGAATCTCATTCATGCAGACTGTGAAGTTGCCACTGTGTACACGCATGCACGAGTACAAACACATGCGCAAATACGCACATAAACCAATTGTACTACAATTCATAGTCGTGTGCTTTCCATAGCTGAAGAGAGCGATAACGCAAAGCCTTTTCTGCAACCCTGACAACGCACTGGATCCACTGTGTGCCCTCTGACGCTTGTTCTGAATCGGCAAAGTGTCGTGAATGGTGTTTAGATATGAACAGGAGCCTGCTGCTGTGGGAAAACTGTGAGATAGCAGGACCTTTGATAATGTTAAAATCCAGAGGGATTCTGGGTAAACTTTCTGCTCTGATGACCTTGGATTGTATTGTTCGTACAGACCTGAACATCTTATACTCATTTAAATGCCAAACATAATGGTTGCCCTAGACAACTGAGGAGCTGTATGAAATACAGAGTGACATGCAGGATATTCAAGATATGCTGCTGTCTCGGCTGGGGAACAATGTGATGTATCTACTGTGGCAGACTGATGACTGGTAATAGTAGACAATGTTTGGACCAAAAACAGTGTTCTATATTTGAGTTAGCCATAACATGAGGCCAGCATCCAACATCCCACCGTCGGCCGTCTTCTACAGACAGAAAGGTCAGCCGGCGAGCACCATAAAGAGAAGTCGACCGTGGTCATTGAGTTCCTCTAAAGTTCAATCAGATTCAGCAGAGGCCCACCGCACTCCCTCTCTCTATGTTTGTGGCTGAGAGAGGGGAGGAGCAAATGACACTAAGATTTTAAGATTGTGTTTAATAAGCAAAGGGGGGGGGGGGGGGGGGGACACACTGACACTGAGGCTGACTGACCTCAGGGTCAAAACAACAGGAAGGAAGTCACATGACCCATTCAAACTCACAGAGAGTAGATGGTGGAGGGTTGGGGGTGTAGACAAAAACAGACAAACACAGAGGAAGACGCAGAGAGGGAGTAGAGCAGGGGTGTCAAACTCAATCACCGAGAGGGCCAACATTAAAAACTGGGACTACATCGAGGGCCAAACAGGGTTGACATTTATTGAACAGGATAGACATATTAGATAATATTCCTATTATCGCGGGCCGGATATCATTGTACCTCGAGTTCGGCATGTCTGGATTAGAGGGATAAAGGGGTGGGATCTGTTCTTTTCACTCTTTTTCTCAGTCAGTCTGACGCAGGTGTCTGCAGACATGCTTGCGCCTGTCCAGGTGTGGATTACAGCCTCAAGACCACTACAGGGTGCGACAGAAGAGGAGCGAGTGAAAGCGGCAGATTCCGAAAGAGACAGAAAGAGCAAGACAGAATGCTTTACCCTTTGCATAACATTTCATATTCTCTTGTTGTCACCATGAAACAGCAACATTTGATACCAGACAAGCGACAACATCAATAACAATGAAGAGACGAAACTACCTAGCAACACGTAGCCTACTATAAACTAATGTACTGAGTGTATGTATGTGTGTGGTAACGCATGGAAAAAAAGTAATTGGTACAGTGATTGGCTTGAACAGTGGAGAAAGAGGGGACAATGGGTCAGGCGGTTTATTCTTCCTCTTTTATGAGAGGTGTCCAGGTCAAGAGGCAGGATAAACAGCGGTCATTAATGACACAAAATATTGCTCCCTCAAGTCCTAACAGAGTGGTAGTGTGATATTGGGTCACATGAAAGAGGGCTGTAAGAACGACTGGTTTATTGGTGGGTTGTTAAACTTTGGCCTTTTGATGTTTCCTGTGTGGGATATCTGTGTGAGATCACTTACAATTGGACACGGATTGTGGCCCTACTTGTATTTATGTGTATCAGAGCTGCTTTCAGGGAGATAAAAGTTAAGGCTGGTGTCATTCTGTATTTTGCTTACTCTCAATGCAAGTCAACCATTGTTCCTACTGGAGATATAAATCTTTAAAAATAGGTCAAAAGTACACGCTTTCATTTTTTTCAAAAGTAATTTGTAGGTTGTATAAAACCATGCATATGCCATTTCCCACACATAAACGGACTCAAGTAATAAAACATTGTTAGTTTAGGTTGTTAGCAAGTTTCACTTTTTTCACTTTTTCTTTGTTGTTCTATTGTTTTGTTTAGTTTTGGCAACATTGTGTATCATGCACCCCCTTCACACTTGGGCTCCGCTGGCTGCCACGTTCTGTGTCCAATACAGGAAGGAGATTATTAGCTTCCTGAGGAGCCGATGGGACCGGGGGCGGGGGGAGCAACAGACAGAGAGGAGGACAGGATGAGGTCAGCAGAGCTATGGATCGGCTGGTCGGAAGCTCTCAGTATCAGTTACCGCACAACCTCGAGACATTTAGAAATTGAGAGTTTGGGGGGTTGCGGCAAATGCAGTGGACTGGGTGGCTTAAAAGATAAAGATAGGGATGAATGATGGGAAATGTCAACACAGAGGCTTTTGCACCAAAATCAGTCACAGTCATTCTTGTAGAGTGATGGCTGGCTTAGAGGATGGGGAGTGAAAGTGATATTGTTCCAGGCATGATTGGGAGGTCAAGAGGCTCTCTGACCAAGGATACACCACGGCCAAAGCACTCCATTAAAATGGGCCTGACCTTCAACCTGCCACCACTGTCAGAGAGACTTGGACAGCGCCAAAATGTCCAGCACCTCTTATCAGCTTTCCGATGATAATTACTGTGTGCACAGCCAAATATGTGCGTGTGTCTTTCCGTTTTTTGTGTGCCGTTGTCTAGTGCACATGTTTGAACAGCTGATACCTGAGAGCACAGGTAGCCCAAACAAGGTCACAGTGTACCTGGGGATTTTCCTGTGACCTGGAGTGCACAAGAGAAATGAGACAAATTGGACAAAATGCCAATAACAACAAGCAGAGGAGAGAAATGGTGCAAATGAGAACATATGATGTGTTGACAGGACAGTTGGAATATGAGCTTTAATGTATTTCAGTTTGTGTGGCTGGGTGGAAGCTGTGTGGTGTTTTGTTGGTTGTGGAGGGGTAAGCTCATCACGCTGTCATTACCACAGAGAAAAATAGAAAACACACACACACAGATTCATGTAAACACAAACACATCCCTCTCACTGTCTCTTTCTCCTATGCACAAACACATTTGCCCAATCCTGCCCTCAGCGCAGCTTTGTTCCAGGGAGCAAGTGGATTTAAAAACAAATGACGTGCTTGGCCTTTTATTATGTTCCGGACACTGTTTTTCCTGAGGCTGGAATGCGTACAGGAATGTGTTTTTGCTCCGCTGGCGCTCAGAGGGAGAAAAACCTATCATGCTCGAGGAAAAAGAAGAGAGAAAGCAGAGTGAAGTGGGGGTTTAAAGAGAAGTAGGGGGGAAGGATATATATAAAAAGAGAGGAAAGTGGCTCAGGCCAAAAGTAGTTGGAGAAAAACAGCCTTTTACTGTTAAGGGCAAACCAGGGGGGTAATAAATTCTCCCCGGTGTGGTTGGAGTTGTGATGTGAGCTTTGCTGCTTTTTACTGGCCTACTCTGTGTCTGTGTCTCTGGTTTTCATTACAGCTGTTATGATGCTCAGTGCTCAGGCCAGGCCAACACTTGCATAACAGCCTGCTTGTTATTGGCCTGCTAGTCTAATCTTTGCCCCTGTGTTTCTCTCTCTCTCTTTTTTCTTTTAATGTACAGTTCTGATGTTCTTCTTCTTCTTCTTCTTCACCAGGCCTGCATGGAAGTCAGACAGACACTTTCAGACAGTTTTTCCTTGAAGGCATTTGAATACAACAAGTGACGGAAGTAATTGTGTGATGAATTGATAAAGACAAATAAATTAAACGCTCTTCACTTTCTTACCTCTGCACACCTGGTCTATCACACCTGGGGTTAAATGGGTGTGTATGTCGGCTTGTCAGTTTTGGAATGCTGCTAAAATTGATAGACGCATTCCCCTTGGGACGTCAGACAGGGTAAGAGTCTCAGATGCTGTTTTACCATCCGACAAGCACTTTGGTTGAAGCATACTGACGCACCCCAATGCTCCCAGTTAACTCCTTGGGTGTGATGAGAGAAGGAGTGTCTTGTGTTGCCGACCTGTGTCCAGCCTCGTTGGCTATAGTACGCCCTCTTAAGCTGCAGAGCAAGCATGTTGAAAAGGTGGTGAGAAAGAGGTCAATGGTTGGCTGATCAGTTTAGTCTCTGCCTCGTTGTCTCCCACGAGCAAAAGTCACAGGTTGAAAATGCCAGTGTAAAGTCAAGCAAAGCATGCAAGTGACAAGACAGTCTCATCAGAACCACTGTGGTGTGAAAATGGTTGGTTCGTTTGTTTCGTTCACCTCTTCATGATGTTTTCTTTGCACATAGTTATTTCTTCTCATGCAGATGCAGAATGCATTCAGGGAGTTAGCTGTAAAATGATTTGGCCTTCTTTCTTTTCTTTTTGTTGGCTAGGAAAGTCAAAGGTGTTGCAAACACATTGCTATTTTTTGTTCTTTTAAGATCACCAACCTCATGAAGCAACATGAGGAGACCTGAGTTGACGTAGAGTGTCGGTGATGGTGTAACGTGATGTTCTTTGACGTCAGTTACAGTCCTGGTGTTGCACTGAGAGTGATATGTACCTGTGCAGAAACAAACAGTGCTGTGCAGTCTTATTCAACATTCCACATGGTGCTCACTGCGATAAAGATAAGATGTGAAAGAAAATGTCCTAGTAGTGATAGCTATTCCACAATATGTGTCTTCAAAGATTCTGGTACTCTGTCTTATTTCAGAGACACTGGGTCCATGTGTTACATATCCTGTATTGTAAAGTAAACAGTGCTTATTGTCACAGGAAAACATCCGAACGTAAGAATGCATACAAGAGAGAGCAAAGACAAATAATCAAAAAATAAAAATGGTTGTAGGCCTATGTGTTAAAGGCTCATCCTTCACCAGGGGCACTCAGGGACCTATTTGTCCCAGCAGGGAGAGGCGGGTGAGGGATGAGGACTAGAGCCCCTCGGTCTGTCCGGAGCACAGAGCAGGGCAGGAACACCCAAGATGGATGAGAGGGGGGCTAAACGAGAAAAGGTGGATCAACGGGAGCATAAGAGAACAGGAGCGGAAGAGAGGATAGCTGGTAGGACGGCGGAAGAGAAGGTGAGCGATGGGTGCACAGTCTTTCTTTTGATCCATCATTGAGTGATGCTCCATTCAATCTGTTGACTGAGACCACCTGGGGGACACCGGGGGAGGCTGTGTGTTTGTTTATTAGCGCTCGGGGGGAGGGGTATCACTCAGCTATAGATGGCTGTCAGCCTCACAGCCCTCCACATTAGGGTGATTGAAGGAAACTGATGGCCTACTTCCAGACAGTGTCAATGTCTTTGGAGCGCTCAGTAAACCTGCTGTGTGAACTCAATGATGGAAAACAGCTTTCGTTACACTGATACAGGAGAAGCCAAACAACAAAATCTTTTGTGTTTTGAATCCCATTTTATTGTTGTTGTCAATGATATGAATAGTCGAGTGGGGAAATCAATCCATGACTCTGTTTTATGAGTGGTTTTGCTCCTTTTTTTGTACTGCTTTCCTGGTTTTTCCTACTTTGTCTTGAAAAGAAAGAGCCCTGTGTTCTTCAACCATGTGTTTCCCTAATTATTTATTTATCTTCCCTTCACCACTACCAGCCTCCATCATTCATATAATAATGTGCTCGTTCCTAAATGAGGCTCCCATCCCCCCTCACTTTTCTTCCCACTCTTCACAAGCTCTGCTTTCTGCAGGCTGCCAAATGACCTCATGCAGGGGTCAATGCACAGGCTGAATTTGTCTTTTGTGACCAGAGGTGGTCAAACTCAAAATGTAAATATAAACAATATTGACATTGTCCTTCAGTTCTCATTCACGTTCTATCCCTCTTCCTATCCACCCATCGCTCTCATATAAAGAAACATTTGAAAAGAGTCGTTCTCAGATTGGAGATTCTGCGACATTGTTTCAGTGTAGTATAGAAACTGCATGTCCTTGCTCTGCTCTGTGCGTCATAAGAAGAGCCGCAGAGAAAAGACATGAGCCCTGAGAACTCAGAACATTTTCAGAGATAAAGAAACATGGAGATAGAGGCGACACAGAGATTAGAGGAACTGAAACATGTGTGGTTAGTTAAGAAGAGATACAGTATACATCTTAAGAATAGGTTAGGTAAAGACCGTGGTTAAAGGAGAGAGGAGCGGTCAAAATAACAGTTTTCTTTTCTTATCACATGTTTTACACTGGTTGGTTGACATTCAAAGCAAGATTATGTAACTTTTGAATGAAGAAAGAATACATAATCTTTCTTTTACAAATCAAAAGTTAAATTCATAAGCATAAAACACATGATGCCTTACTTTATATGGTATGGCCAATAGCTTATGGTGGCTTGTCTAAGCTAACTTTACAGAGATATTGCCATGATTTTACTGACCTTACCTAACTCAGTTTTCAGATTTAATAAATATTCTGCACGGTTCGGCATGTGCACTAAAGTCAAACAAAAAGTAAACATACTGTATCTCAACAGGAGTCATGCTTGTTGTTTCCTGCCTTTCAATGTTCTCTCTCAGTCATGTTACACAGTTTCTTTACTAAAGCAACTGACTCAAGAGAATCATGGGAAATGTAAGGAAATCCAATGTGCAATCATCCTGTAATTGTTGTAGGCCTAAATCCCAGTCTCATCTGGATTTGAACTGGAAACCAATACTCATGAATAAGTGTGGTGTCTCCGTGTCTCATTACAGAATGACAAAATACAAATTAGCATTCCAAGTCATGTCCAGAGCATTGGTTGGTAACCTTCTTGTCAACAAAGACATTGAAAAAAAACAACTTTTATTCCCTGATCATGTCTTTTGGATATTTGACATACAATCACATGTTCATCAAGTCAGATATAAACCAATATAAACTAATTTACACAGCACGCTGGCACATTGGTTTAAACTGCACAATGTGGTTCCATCAGAGGCCCCAGATCAGAACCCCCCAACACACCTGTGTGCATACCTGACTTAAATACATAATTGTGTTTGTGTTTTCTGATAATGATTGTGCCAACACAATTGTCCAAACTCTGATATAAAAAAACTAAATGAGCCAGACTGCAGTTAAGTGAGACCTATGTTGTGTAGGCTACATACTTATCTGACCCTTTGTTTTCTGCATTATAGGATACTAAAGATAACAAAAAACATATTTTCAGAATGACAGATGCAGACTGAAATGTTAAAAAGGCATGTAAAAGGTGGTATTACCACAATTTCTGTCAACTGGAATTTCACCAAGGTTGACCTTGTATGGAGAGAGTGGATTAGGATGTCCATGACAGAGTGTAGTTTTTCAAATTGACTTTTTGGCACAAAACTATCAGCTAAACCAACCTGAATGATACGTTTTTATATGCGAGTAAGTTTGAAGTAGGTGATATCTGAGCTGTGAGTTTTCCTTGGACACATACACTCATGACCACCAAATGAAATACACACATGCAGCTCATCGACACTCAGCAGTCAAAGAAGTAGATGGTGTTTCCTTCTAAGGAGCTGGTGGCCGCCTGCAGGTCGTGTGCCTTCTCCACCAACCACATCCATCACTTTCAGGCAAAAGCAGGGAGGGGAACAGAACAGAAGACGTCTAGCAGGGGCCCACTCTTTAAAAAAAATCCCACTCATACTGTGCTCTTAGGGAGGATGTAGTTACTTTCAAGGGACTGCATACTCAAGAGTTACACTCTGCAGGTTGGTTTTTTAAATGTATGTTAACAAAGTTAGTTTGTAATGCCTTTCTTTCTGTTGCTCGTAGTCGTTTGATTAGGCCAAGCATGTTAATAAAGAAGCGAAGCTGTTGGAACGCTGGTGTGATGAATTGCTCTACCTGTGCTTGAGGAGACATGTTCCCAAACAGTGCAATGAGGACACACCCTGAGCTGACCTGCAGTTGGAAACACACAAGCAGACGCAGCTCCCCAATTATGAGTCACGCACGGTGGGCAGAGCCAGGAGAGAGCATGAGCTCATCACGTTGGTTCCCGCACATTCCCACATCTCATCTCCACCTCCCCCCAATCTCTCTGTCTTTGTCTTTCCATCTCTGTTACCTGCCTCTTCCTGTTTCTCCCTCGTCACCTCTTACGTATCTCATTCCTTCCTCCAGTGTGCTCTCTATCATCAGAAACAGGAAGTGGGGTGTGTGTGTGTGCGTGTGTGAGATGGGTTTTTGTTCTCCTGGTGGCCAGGTAAATAGGCGGGGCGGTGCAGTGTGTGTGTGTGTGTGTGTGTGTGTGTGTGTGTGTGTGTGTGTGTGTGTGTGTGTGTGTGGGTGAGTTGGTAGGGATTACTGCCAAAGCGTGAGAAACAGGAGATGCAGAAGAAGCGTGAGAACACTACCTGGAAAACAGCGGGGAATGTCTGCTGAACAGGCTGACTAAACACACATGCTTTATACTTAGAATACATACACACACACACTAACACATGCTAAATACAAACAGGCCCTCCTACATTCACACATACATTCCTGTAGAATACATGCTGGAATCAGAACCAAGTGGGCCTTCCATACTAACTAATTTCTTAAGAATCACAGTTTCAGGGTCTGTGAACTTCTAGACAACAACACATTAGACTGTTTAAAAGCCTGGAAGACCTGCACTGTTTTGAACTTTTAATCAACTGTGAAATGCTAATCAAACATGACGTTGTCCATATAGGAATTTCCCTCTTTAATGCAGACTTTGAGGTCTAAATTAGTCGGAATATAGCAAGAGACTGAAAGGTTCACGACTACAGTAGGCTTACAGTGTATTTGTTAGTGTGCGTGTGTGTGTGCATGTGCGTGTGTGTGTAAAGAGGAAGTTAACTCTTGTTTACTGCACACTGAAAAGATGACATGTCACACATACACACACGCACACACACGAGCGTAAAATGGGTGTGCCTCAGAGTATGCTTTCTCTCTCTCTCTCTCTCTCTCTCTCTCTCTCTCTCTCTCCAACCTGTTCTCCCCCATGCAATATATACACATATGGTAAAAACACTCCAATATGCAGAAATGTTTTGTCATTCCTGCTGAATGGATATGAAGAGAGCGACACTCACAGGCCTCACAATTGATATTGTACCGTTTGCCATAGATTGCAACCAAGATTGTATTTAACCAATCTCGCAGTGAAACATTCAATGAACATGCAATATTGCGGTTATCAACATCTCATGGAGAAGATTATAATGGTAAAGTTTTTTTATTTTTAATCATATAGGATTGTGTATTTCTACAGTCTGTTATCTGTTTGTGCTCAAGGTAACCTCTCTCTCTAGTGCACTCAGCCTATAATGCAGAGAATATGTTGCACGTTGACCGAGGCCGGTCACACAAACCAACTGAAGACTGATTGCTTTGGGGGACATCCACCAACCCTTTTGAAAGCACACACACACCCACTGGGACATGGCCACTACATTAGTGGTCGTGTCCCAGACAGCTTTCCGGAAGCATGCCATTTCCTGTAGAGCTTCTGCAGGTCTCTGTCCATAAGGCTGATGACTCCCTGGGGCATCATGCTACTTTGTGCTGCTCATATGGACATATCTACTGTTGCACGACCCCCCTGACAAACACACACACACACACAAATCGTCACATGCACAGATAAGCACTTACGTGCACATTCACACAGCAGCTGACGATTGTGATTTGCATGGTACATAGAGACTATGTTCAGGTGTTATCTTCTGTTTGACTTTTTAAACATACAGTAACGCAGGAATTATAATTTCCCTCTCCTCCCTTTTGATAGTGATTAGTATAGACTAGAGCAGAAAGACAGAGAGATGGCCTGCAGCTTACTCTCTATCCCTTCTTTACAATTGAATGAGATAAAATAGTCTTTAATCATTAAGAGCAAGAGGGAGAACAGGAGCAATGACCAGTGATGGATGAGATTTGGTTTATAGAGAACATGTCACACTTTGCTCTTTAGGATTTTGCTCTCTCATTAGCCTTCTAGCTTCTACATACGCTGCAGTTACAAATCCGCCTAATGGCAGAGATCTACCCTCAGGCTACCATTCTGACCCTTCCTTTCGCAGTCAACCTGCACATTTCTCTACAAACCGCCCCTCCTTTCCAGCTGTTCTCGTCCACCCCTTTTTGACTTGCACCATCTGCACTGCTCACATACTTAAGATTTAAGTACAAACATGTCATGTCCCTCACGCAGTGCATGCATACCAAACCAAAAAGCCGACCCCTCCTCTCATCCAAAACACTAGCCATCGTAGACCCATTTATTTGCATTAATTAACATTTTAATTAGCAAGGCTGTGAGAATGAATAATCTGACAGCATATGGCTAAGGGTGCAAAATCATAATCCTATCACAGTGTTATGTATTCCCTCCCAGTTCCCGGGGTTGTTTCAACATGCTGGTCTAATTACTATTGCTGGGGGTGGGGACTGGGAGCCAAGCGCAGAAAAACAATAACAATGCTAATGCTAGAGGCAACGCTAGGTTAGGCTTACACCCAATTCTTAATGCACTCTTTCTCAATAGGGAGCAGGGCTTTAAAAACATAAAGAGGGACATGGGAAATGAAAGAGAAGCAAGATATGTCCTCTCTTTCCTAATGAGGGTTTTCTTAATGAAAGAGGCAGGAAACTGAATTGAAACATCTGCTCTGCGAGTGCCTATTCAAATGAAAGATGAAAAGCTTGTGCTTCTTTGTGATGTGACGTGGGGAGAGAGGGAGGAGAACGGAAACAGAGAGGCAAATGACTTTCTTAAATAACATCATTATTTATTGCATGTGTCTATAAAGAATCAATACAATCTAAAGCAATGAACTAAGTTTAAATTATCATCTCTTAGTAGCATCGCAATATGCAGGATATGAAATATTTACAATGAAAGACACAGCAAGATAAGCCCATATCGTAACCTTTAGATG